>NC_140938.1:70856169-70991169 GCF_014529385.1 Adiantum capillus-veneris | reverse complement strand
TGGTAAAAGTAAAGATAAGGCTTGCCAAGCTGGACTACCAAGTCAACAAGGTGATGGTGATGAGGTAGAAAACAAGGGGGTTGAGCATATTTCTAATGCTCATGATGTGATGGATGTTGACCAAAGAGAAGAGTAGATGGAGGTGCCTATGGATTACCAAGGTGATGCTATGGGAACTGGTTTTTTGGATCAAGTATGCCTTGAAAGTGAAGTTGATTGGGTCTTTGATGATGTCGAGGATGCCATGGATGAAGAGATGCAAGTGCTTGTACGTGGATAAAGCTTTGACCAGGGTATAGGTGATGCGAGGGTTAGTCCCTCTACAGGTGGAGAGTGAGTGCATCAAACATGTTTTATGGAGAAAGAAAGAGATGTTGAGAGTGAGTCCAAGTTGTCAAAACAGGTATGCATACATGGTTAAGGTGTATGCGTGTAACTGCATTAGTGATGCTTGTTATGTATCAGATATGGAGTTCCATTGAGAGGATCTCTGCTTTACATGGTTGGGAGGGAGGGTCAGAATTGTTGGTCGGTGCAGATGATGTGGTTACAGGGCCAGGTGTGCGAGCAGGTGTGTTGATGAGGCAGGTAAATGTGCAAAGAGATGCTAAAGTGCTATGGGCATATTGTGTGCATGGATGGTTGCGGATGTGGGTGAAGCACTATTGGAGGGTGTTGCAGATGGATAGAGGAAATTGTTCCAAGGTTTTTGATCCTGGTGGAAGCTATGTGATGCAGGGGGTGGGGCAACCCGCTTGAGGTTTGGTAGTAGTGTACATATGGTAGGCTTTTTGTCATTTGCTCATAGTTTTGGATAGTGTTTCCCAATTTTTGTAGTTGGTAGAAGAATAAAGATGATTTTTGGCTGAACATGATTGTTCAACAAGGGAGTGGGGCAATGATGGTGCAGCCAAAGTGTGTCGACCCTAGCAGAGGGCATACGCAGGTATGTGTATGCTTACAGATGCATGGTGGAGGGCTAGAGCAGATGGGAAGAGCCTGGCAGACAAGTGGCGATGGATGTGTATGTATAATGTGGTTTTTTAGAACATATGGACTCCAGATGGGGCTTGGCCTAGTGGCAAGTGAAGATGTCCAAGGTGCTAATTTTTGGCCCAGATATGTAGATCTTGAAGTGATGAAGGAGCAGGTCTAGACAGCTTATCAAAGGGGGCCATGATGTGCAAGATATGGGGCTTTGAAGTTGGAAGTGATTGCAGATCCAAGATGGATAGGGCAAGTGGAGCCATGGAGTTCAAGCCAGTTTGAAGTTACAAGTGTATAGTGTTGGATTTGTGGAGGATGTTGATCTTTTCAGATTGGCAATTAGAGCCAGGATTAGAGAGATATGAGCAGATAAATTTTTGCTAGGGGTCGAGTTGGTGCCAGTTTTTCCACGTAGAGAAATGTGTCATCAAAGGTTTTTTAAGCTTGATTGGATTTGAAAAAGATTTCTCTAATGTGCACTGCAAAGTGCTTTGCTAGACTTCATACAAAGCAAGGCTTCTCTTATGTGCCAAGGAACTGTCACTGGACTTTAGATCAAGTATAATGGCACACAATTTGACATTAAGTGCATATAAGCTCACAGTTTGAGTCTAGCAATTATGCATTGTGATGTATCCATGCTAGTGTAATTTTGCGACACACGTATAACAATATAGCGGTGAGCACTTCCCATAATTGGCTTTATGCACAAGGTGTAGCCAATCCCACTGACGGTTTTTATGGGTAGCAAGTTGGCATGGCCTATCTATCAAGGAGCTGATTCAAGGGAAGAAACAAATACATTACAAGAGCCTCCACGCAGGTAGTCTCTTCTGTGAACACCTGAGAAAATCTAGTATGACTATTTTCTTTGAGAGTATTTGCCATCTTTCTCCTCTGTCATGGAGGGAGAAGATACTGTCACGACTTAGTTGTGATTAAGATTCCAACTGAAGAAGAGTTGTTGCTTAGTTGAAACACTAATTAGTCGTCCATAAGTGGCATTTTTAGGGGTATGACGCAAGAGGATTCTATGAAGTCTTGTTGGCAGACAGTGACACTAGCAATATGTTGTTTGAATTATCGCCAATGTTTTTTGGAATGTAGATGACACATGCATTTCCCTAGGCTCTTGCCAAAGACTATCAACAAAGCCTCATTTACCACAATTGTCTAGCACGGATGGAAATAGTTAACATTTCACACACCTAGAGGCATTTTCCCTATGCTTGCTTCTTACCTGGGGGAAAGTGATATGTCCTCCCAAACTTGATGCCAATATATACAAATCAGTTTTGTGTGGTTTGGGAGACGGATGTTGAGAGTCATGCTTTGAGCTCAACACAATGGTACTTTCAAGAAAAGAAGTCCGCAATCTTCCATGGAGTAGTGGACAAGTTCAACTTTCTTAGTTGATTCCAAACATTTTTGAACATGAAGCTCACCAAGGGGTTACCAGCTTCTGTTGCTTGTTTTTTCAGTTGTTTCTTTCAGGTTTGCAAAGTGCACATGGCTACAGGTAAGTGAACATTATGTTCAATATAGGTATGCGTTTGATTTGGTTTTATTCCATTTTTTTATATTTTTTGCTTGACTTTAACAAGTTGGATGAATAAGCTTGAATGCGTTCATCCATTTTGCTCTTCAAATACATGACAAGGTCATGTAAGAGCAAAGAATTTTGGGCCACACTGTCCCAAATACATTTTTGCACGCAGTTATGGACCTATATATAGGGTTTTCTTTGGCACATGTTGTCACATGGGATACAACATGGCCTAGGAACTCAAGGAGTTCACTTTATCCCATGTGGAGCAAGGTTAATGAGGGTCCCTCTCACTCATGTCAGTGGGTGTTTACAGTTACCTCCACACACAAACACATCTTGTACTTGAAGGATGTTCATCAGATGCTTCAAATATCGAAAGTATTTTGGATTCTTTCTATTATATTAGAATATTCTATAACTTCTTAATTGACATTAAATGTTTCATAAACTCTTGACTTGTCCACACGTAACCCTCCCCTTCTACCCCTACACAGTGTGATGATGAGAGAGGATGCTGGCCCATAATATCAACAAAGAGCAACAGCCCCATGTGTATCTCTCTCTCTCTCTCTCTCTCTCTCTCTCTCTCTCTCTCTCTCTCTCTCTCTCTCTCTCTCTCTCTCTCTCTCTCTCTCTCTCTCTCTCTCTCTCTCTCTCTCTCTCTCTCTCTCTCAGCCCAGGCCATTGAGACCTTCTTGCACTTGCCATTTGTAGCCGAAACGACCTTAACTTTGTTGAAGTATTTGAAATTCACATTCCCTCCCCATTAAGATGCACATTAAAAGTACTAATATTTTATAATTTTAGACCTTTTTTTCCCACTCTCAACCGTTAAGCTTTGGAAAACCTTCTCAAAACACTACTAGCAAGAAGTCATCGTGTTGCATAGCTTGAGAGAGAGAGAGAGAGAGAGAGAGAGAGAGAGAGAGAGAGAGAGAGAGAGAGAGAGAGAGAAGAGGAAGAAGAAGAAGAAATACACATGAGACCTAAAATGTGTAGCTGAGAGTTTTGATTCTTGAACATAAGTTCTTACATGCCTCCATATTGTCTCAAGCAGGGAGATGGGGATGGGGCTTTTAAAATCATAGAAATATTCACAATGACCTGAGAGAGAGAGAGAGAGAGAGAGAGAGTCGTCCTTAAAAGCTAGATTGAGTTATGGGACCAAATACAACATGTAGCATTCTTGAAGACTATGGATATAATGGTGGCATTTGAAGTCTCTAGAGGAGGAAGAAATGTAGGCCAAGGTCTATTATAAAATGTAAGAAAAGCAAGTTTGATGTGATCAAAGGCTAAGCACTTAAGTGGGGTATGATGCTCATACTCTCAAATTTTCAAGGGACATAATGTGTATACAAAAAGAGGATCTTCTACACTGCCTCTCTATTGCCTCAATGTTTGGTCTCACATTTAAGGGAGTAGGAGCTAAGCAATTATTTTTATGGTATAAATTGTGCATAAGGGAATAGGTTCAAGCACGTAAATGGTTGAATACAATCTCCTCTCTCAAAGAGGAACATGCTTTGTACTATGGGGAGAGAGGAAGAGAGATATCAATGACATACATGATTTCAAGTCACAGCTTGAAGTTTGCACCATGTCCTTCAGTTTAGCATGATGGCCAAACCTCCTATAAAAATAACAATTGAGTGACCTTATTTTTCTTCCATTTCTATCACATTGTAAGGTGCAAACGGCGTGAAAGTATAATGAACAAATAGTGTGCACCTTGTCATATACTAAGCTACTTATGCATTGTTGTGATTAGGTGATGTCATGCACTATTACCATGCTTGTGTAAAAAATATAGATAGAGATGCAAGCAAGTGAGGCATCTAGAGAGCAACATAGATGGAAGGGTCAATAACATTTTTGATATGAATGAAAGCCAACTCATCTCTTTGAAACTTGAAGCTCTCTTGGTACATTGGAAATTATGAGACCTAATCTTTTCACAACTCCACTCTTAGACATGAAATTTTTTATGATTCAACAATGTAGCAGTTATGGGCGTTTATGTTTAAAAACTCGTTGACTTACCCAGTTTGTACTTCTAAACTTGGTTGCACTTTTGTCAACCCTAGGTAGACCAAGGGCTTGATTTCTACTATATAGGAGGTTATGATGTGCACTATGACCATGTCTTGCTCACAAGAAAGAGACAAGGATAGAAGAAAATAAGAGAGTGGAGCAAATGAATTGAATCCAATTGTGTTCCCATTGTTGAAACCGATTTCAGATTCCACTCAATTTTCAAAAAAAGGTTTTATTATAACATTGAATTCTCTTAGCTTGCATCTCTTCACACCATGCTAACTTATTTAATCTATATAATCAAGCTTGCTAGCATTATTGGACCAAGATAGACCAAAGGGAGGACTCTCTCTCTCTCTCTCTCTCTCTCTCTCTCTCTCTCTCTCTCTCTCTCTCTCTCTCTCTCTCTCTCTCTCTCTCTCTCTCTCTCTCTCTAGCTTGCAAGAGCTTCATTCATTCACCAGTGGAACATCATCTCTTTCTTTCTCTCTTGCAACCCACAGCTTTTGAAGGCTTGCCTATGCGGATATCATATGAAGTGCATAGAGAGACCATGCTTGGAATCAGGGCCTTGTTTATTTTCTACGATTTTCTTTGCACCAGGTAAGCGAGAGCCATGCCAGTTCATTTTATCTCTTTTGATCACCACTTGGTTACGAACTTGATCTACCAACCTAACCTAGTTGTATCGATTACGAAGGCATCAAGACCTCGCCCCTTCAAGATTGTCTACCTGGTGCTACTCTCTCACAGGTAACAGGTCTCTTCCTCGGGGATTACTACAGATATGGTAGATGTAACAATAGATCCATATGGATGATAACATAATTATGCACAGATTTTGGAAGATTCACAATTAGCCATGCTCAATGAATAATTTTGAATCCAATTTGTAACCATATAACTGATATATGAATTTATGATTCAGTATAATGTATCATTTGTAGTGTAGTCTTATTGTCTCTCGTCTTATCCACTGTATAGTTCAAGAGACTGTACATTTCAATCTATTGTTGGGTTTTCAAACACAAACACACACACACACACACACACACACGGTAGAGCACTCCTAAGGTTTTTGAACAAGGGCTAGCACCTCATGAAAAATAATGTCTATAAGAAACTCCCAAGCTTAGGATGGGACCAATCAACTCCTCCAAGGGGAATGCTTTTGTGTAAAGGGTTAAAACAAAGGGCATGGTAGGGTATTGCCTGAAAGAGCAAGGTGAGCCATACTTTCAAAAAGTAGTACACATTGTGACTACTAATGATGTGAATAAAGGAATATAGCTATATAGCTTGTGCAGAGTTGATGAGCTGAGTAATAGGGTGTGCTTGATGCCAACAAACATTTTTGACAAAACATTGATATTCTGGAAATTTAAGTTGTTACACCCTGTAGATAATGATTTTCTATCAACCTTGCATAGAATGTTGAAGACTAGAAAGTACTATCTGTCGTCCTCATGGATAACGCCACATCAAGGGTGGGGAATGAATATGGGAAAAATAAAATCCCTTTGGAGATGCATGATATATCCATCAACTACAAGCAACCAAGACATTTGTAGCATTTTTGTTAACAATGACATGTATGTGACCACACATCCACGAGCAGATTGGTTCCACTCCCGTTGGCAAGAAGAGAGACGTATGCCGCTTAGCATTTGTAGCCAAGAATTGACTTTTTAAAATTTTATTGGAGCAAACATTTTTTGCAGCCCATCAGCAACATTTGTTGACAACCAACATTTTGATATTGAAACGAGAGATGCAGAGATAGGAGACTTCTACATCCCACTAGTGCATCACAGCAGTGTCACAACAGTTGCTTAGTGGATTACATTGGTTGTGTATCTTGTAGTTCTTTTTTATTGTGTTTCAAAAGATTCAAAGTAATGATTGGTGTTGATCTTTGCAGTGTGAGAATGGAGCAAGACGATGAGAACCAACTACTTGCATTGGATGACTCATTTGCCCCAATTGAAGACCCACAAATCGAGAGGCATCACTTTTAGAAATGCAATAGACTATACATGTAGGAAGAGAGTATTAATAGTGTTTCTTTGGTTGAAGCAATGAGCAGGTCACATACAAGTACAATTTTAAAGAGATGAAAGTCCCCTTCAACCTCATGATGACCCCACAGTTTCCCTTTTTATTGATCATCCAAAAGAGAATAGTTTATTCAAAACATTTTTTTTTTCAAATCTAATGTAGGGACCTTGGTACTACAAACATACTAGGCAAGCTACCAGATGAAGGATTTCTTTTGAAAGATTTCCTTTAAATTATATATATATATATATATATATATATATATATATATATATATATTACTGCTCATCAGCGTGTGGTTGCATTGGAAAATTGAGTCTGGATGTTATTATTGGAGCACGTTACTAGAGGGGGATAATTTTATTTTTTATTTTTTATTTTTGAGAAGAGTAGAATTGTATTAGAAAAAAAATTTACAAAGGGAGGAACTTCCCATAGGTAAGGGGTGGGACAGACCTACTACTTAGAAACTTCTTACAAGAGGTAGAGCATTCTGAACCTAGCATGGTGGTATATCAAAGGGGCAACAGAGCGCCAGTTCTGCTGATGGGGGCTTTTCACAAGCCAAGCTCCCATACCCCTCTTCTCTCGTCCCCACCCCATGAAAACCCCCTCTTAGGGAGGGACTAGTGATAAAAGGCATTGGAAAAAGTAAGAAAAAAAATAAAGTATGATTATGTAAATATATAAGAAAGGTAAAATAGGCCACCTCATGCCTGCGGGGTAGCCCATCCCCACCTTGCCTCCTTTTTCTTCACTGTTGCCCCGCCGTGTGTCCCTTTTCCTCTCCTCCACTCAAAAGGTCAACCCCCTCTCTCTTCCCCTTGTCCTTTCTCCTTTCTCTCTCCCCTCAAGCTACCCCACCTCTCACCAATAATGCACCCTAACTCACATGCAACTTACCCTATCGTCCAAAATAGTATACCCCACCCCCTCTTTCTCTCTCCTATCATATCCTATGACCCAAATACCCCCCCTCTCTCTCTAAAGGGCGCCATATCTCTTGTCTTGTAGCTAAATAACCTTCCCCACACTCACACACACTCAGTTTCACTGAAAAAGGTGCCCACAGACCCATCCCCACCCAGTGGTTACCTGATTTTTCTTGTGTTCACACACATCTGCACACAGATTCACCTCTGAACACACTCCCCTCTTGTAATTACTTTATTCTCCATGTCACCTCTCACTTTTTTTCATCAACCCATCTCTCTCTCTTAGTCTCTCTCTCATGAGACTGTTGTTCTGGCACATATACACACAGCCAGACAAGTGGGGTCCACAGTCACATGGCCTATGTAGATAATGATTTCTTCATTTCTAAATTCTAGAATTCCTCCCCCCTCCTCCCCTATATAAAGAGGGGTCACCATCACACTAAAGACACACACAACATCACCAAAGAACACACTATGCACTGTGTGTGCCTAGTGCACACACACACACCCACACCATCACCATCACCGCAATCACCATGCTTGTCTTGAGCATGACCTCTACACCCTTGGCTATGGAAGATGAAGGGCAACTAAATGAAGGATGATGGCCATAACCCTCGTGCGAGTCTTCGCCATCAACTCCCACCTATCCGCCATGTGCTCTACCACTCTCTCCCTTCTCATTCCCCTACCCTATGCTCCCCATTTCATCGCCTTATTCTCTAAATAAAGCTTGAGGTTTTGTGAGTATGTTTTCTTGCAATGTTTTGCCCATGTGAGGTGTGCGGAATCGCCACCTAGTCTTGTGTTTGGAGTGAGCTTGTGTATGTGTGAAGGGTGTGCGAATTCGCCATCCTTTTGTGGTGCCTAAGTACTAAACCGCTATACCCCCTCCCTCTCTCTCTCTCTCTCTCTCTCTCTCTCTCTCTCTCTCTCTCTCTCTCTCTCTCTCTCTCTTGATCTCATTCCCTTTCCTCTTCATCATTACTCCCAAGCATCCATCTCTCTTGGATGAAAAATTTGTTATGGTGGTGTGTTGTTTGCGTCCTAGCCGCTGAAGCTAGGTGGTGCCCCTGTTTTCTTTACCATGACAGGCTCGAGGCGCGCCATTTGGTCCCCGGTGTTTTAGAGGCCGTCGGGGTTCGGGGTTTGCTTTGCTCCCGTCACTACCAACGAGGGGGGTAATTGAAAATGGCTGACCCTTCTCATATTTGGGGTTTCCCAACCTATACCATTTCACATCCAACCAAAGTAACCCATCAGTTAATGCGTAGTACTACGCTCACATTAACTAAAGCAGCTTAACAGTGTCCCACACACAACCAATGAGATAGACCAGTAACAAAATGTTTAAGCCCATCCGGAACCTACCTTACCCAATTTAAAACCAAGGCAAAGGTAAGGAAGACCAACACAACCCACTTAAAAAAAACTTTGCAATTCTTACAAAATCACAAAAACCAGCTAGAATTTTTGGTTGTCCATCTTTACGAGGAGGGATTTTGGTCCTTTAGACAAAAAAAAAATCATGGCTATCGTCATACAAACACCTATAGTTTGCATCACCTCCGTTAATACACACTAGTAAAACGGCACTACCTTCGGCGGCGGCATGGCCCCTCTTACCCTCAAACCCCTCGCTCGTACCCTCTAGACGTTAATATATCACATCATTTGATTTCATCTCTCTCTCTCTCTCTCTCTCTCTCTCTCTCTCTCTCTCTCTCTCTCTATCCTTGTATCTCTTCATCTCTTCCTATCTCACCATATCTATCCTATCTCTCTAGTTTTGTCTCTTCTCTCTCTACTTCTCTTTGTATCGCTGCTTCTCTCTCTCTCTACCTACCTACATATATATATATATATATATATATATATATATATATATATATACACTATCCCCCCTCTTCTTTGTATTTCCCTATGATTACCTTTTTTCTCTCATTTGTCAATTTCTCCCCCCCTCTCTCTATCCATATCTCCATTTCATCACTTTGTAATGGTGTGCTTTCATAGGTAATTTTAACAACCACCCTAGTATTTGTTCTTTTCATTTTATTTTACTTTATTTTATGTACCCAGACATGGTATTAGATTCAATAGTTTGTAATGGTTTGGTGTCATATGTCATTTTGGCCTTGTGAAGATGTTAAATATATCATTTCATCTCTCTCTCTCTCTCTCTCTCTCTCTCTCTACCTACCTACCTACATATATATATATTTATATTTATATTTATTTATTTATTTATTATTTATACTATCCCCCCTATTCTTTGTATTTTCCTCTGATTACCTTTTTTCTCTCATTTGTCAATTTCTCCCCCCCTCTCTCTATCTATATCTCCATTTCATCACTTTGTAACGGTCTGCTTTCATAGGTCATTTTAACAGCTACCCTAGTAATTGTTCTACTTTCATTTTATTTGACTTTATTTTATGTACCCAGACATGGTATCAGATTCAATAGTTTGTAATGGTTTGGTCTCATATGTCATGTTGGCCTTTTGAAGACGTTAAACATATCATTTCATCTCTCTCTCTCTCTCTCTCTCTCTCTCTCTCTCTCTCTCTCTCTCTCTCTCTCTCTCTCTCTCTCTCTCTCTCTCACACACACACACACACACACACACACACACACACACACACACACACACACACACACACACACACACATATCTTGTCTCTAGCTATCTTTTCCCTATTGCTTGCTTTTGTGCACATTCAGGCTTTCTGCACAAATGGTAGAGGCAGTTAGGCTAGTTGCAGCCGAGCAATTGCTTGAATTATACTAATCTCTTTATAGTCCAACCTACTCTATCACTTCTGCACAGTTTTGATCAAAGGTACATTGTGCTCTTGCCACTGAATATGATAGTAGGGAAGGTACAAAGAGCAAGCCCGTGTGTGTACAATGCAGGCTAAATCTTGATGCAGTGTTAGAGGAGAGAGAAAGAGAGAGTGATCTCTACAATGGAAGGAGGTCAAGGAGTAGCTGGGGAAAATGTGGCTCATGGATTGGCTGGCACCATTGTGCATATTTGAGGCGGCGTGGATGTGGATGCTAGTAGGTGGGGTCATAGGTAGGTGAAGATGTGGCCAATAATAGGTTGCACAATGGAGCAGTTAAGCAAAACTTCCAGTGTGTTGCACGACAGTTTGTTGTATTACTTTTTAGAACTACTATCTGTTGTCCAAGCTAGACAGTGGTGCATCCACAAATATCATTTTCAACCCTCATTTTCCAATGAAGGACCCTCTCTCTCTCTCTCTCTCTCTCTCTCTCTCTCTCTCTCTCTCTCTCTCTCTCTCTCTCTCTCTCTCTCTCTCTCTCTCTCTCTCTCTATGTGTGTGTGTGTGTGTGTGTGTGTGTGTGTGTGTGTGTGTGTGTGTGTGTGTATTGTTTCAACATTCCTTCAATGCTTGCGAGAAGTTGGCACTTGGATCGTGCCTGTTTGAGCCCGCCTGCTTGGGATTGACTCTGCCATCTTGTGAAGGTAGCTGGCTTCTCATATCTCTCCATCCCCCTCTCCCCGCACGGCACAACTACTCTACATGATTCATTTTTGTTCCTCTACTAGGTGTGCTCAGTAGTCACCATGTCCGTGACGCTTCCTCATTTACCAACCTAGTCCTTTGCAACGGGTCTTCTTTTGCCATGTGGAAATCCTAAATATAGATATGAATTTAGTCTCATATGTGATATATGAGTTTAAAGTAAGAAAATCTCCTTAAAATGAATATCTCTATGTCTTCTTGCGACGTCCACTTTTGATGGAGCTCATCAAACCATCAATGCCCTTCAATGCTACGGAAAAATGTGTCTCAGCTTAATATTGTGCCGTTGTTAATTCCAAAAATGACAGTTGAGGACAAGGGAAAAAGGAGAAATTCCACCCCAAAATAAAGAGAAAGTGTAAAAACCCAAAAAACGAACCTAATTTTCTGAAATTTTCTCTTGGTAAATTCAAGAAAATAAATTTTGTATGTTTAGAAAAATCATTTTTTCTGAACAGTTATGCCCGCTTATGGTCGCGCCACCCCTACCCACTCAACAATACCCTTACACACTTGTGCTTGGTGTAGATTAGTGTTGAAAAAAAACGGGGTCCAAATTGAATGTATTTTTGACCGACTAAAATTGTAAAATCCCAGGTAGATTTTGAGCAAACTCTAAAGAAAACTGGGAAATTTACTAAAGTATTAGTGGAATTACTGGCAAAATCTTCAAATGTTGATCGAGAAATTTCAAGTTTGCCCTTAATTCATTGAGAAAATGTATTTGTCTAACCTTGGTGCCACCACCGTAGAATCCTATTTCAACATCCATTCACATAATCTCATCTCCTCAAATCACTCATGCCTTGCCAAATGTGTGAGTTGCAGTAGACATTCACCATTGACCATCTTGGTTACACTGCTCGTGCTCTACATCATGGTATTGATGGGCAACATCATGAGGTACTCGTGAGTCGTAGCAACTTAGCAAGTTACAACTTGCTACGACCAAGACAAGTCCTCTCAGTCCTGTAGGTCAAAGGTTGTTCATGCAGCTAGTCATCCTCGATTCCTCAGCCTCATAATCAGTTGGTATTTCCTATGGTCTAACACAGTTATAAAGAAGACTTTCAATTTCCAAAGGATGCGATTGATCCTCTTTATCGAGACAACCTTTGATGGAGACTCCTGAGTCCTACCTGATATTGGTGCTGCTCAGCTATTGCGGCCGCCAACGATGCCACGTCAGGAAAATGCCACAAATCTCTCTCTCTCTCTCTCTCTCTCTCTCTCTCTCTCTCTCTCTCTCTCTCTCTCTCTCTCTCTCTCTCTCTCTCTCTCTCTCTCTCTCTCTCTCTCTCTCTCTCTCTCTCTCTCTCTATGTGTGTGTGTGTGTGTGTGTGTGTGTGTGTGTTTGCTAGTCGCATGTGTTGGCGAGCTGTAGTCCACACATGCCAGAGCAAAGAGGTTACACCACATGTCTGGGTCAGGATGTGTGTATGAGAGAGACAGAGAGAATGCATGTGATGGCTTCATGTCCGGCGAGCATGCTTGATGGATTTTCAATGATGCTAGTGTAGCTGATGGTCATCTCTACTTCTACCTCTCTTAAGTCAGGTGATGCAGGAGAAGTCACAGGCAGCTCTCTCTCTCTCTCTCTCTCTCTCTCTCTCTCTCTCTCTCTCTCTCTCTCTCTCTCTCTCTCTCTCTCTCTCTCTCTCTCTCTCTCTCTCTCTCTCTCTCTCTCTCTCTCTCTCTCTCTCTCTCTCTCTCTCTCTCTCTCTCTCTCTGTGTGCACTCATGCCCACGCAAACAACAGTCTTGGTTCTCAAAGTCGCTATAGCTCCTAATGTCGGAGGCCGGCTTCTTCAGCAAGTGCTCCAGCTGCTGTTGTGTGTGTGTGTGTGTGTGTGTGTGTGTGTGTGTGTGTGTGTGTGTGTGTGTGTGTGTGTGTGTGTGTGTGTGTGTGTGTGTGTGTGTGTGTGTGTGTGTGTGTGTGTGTGTGTGTGTGTGTGTGTGTGTGTGTGTGTGAGAGTGAGTGAGTGAGTGAGTGAGAGAGAGAGAGAGAGAGATGTTGTTGCTCATAGGTACGTTTGTGTGGGCCGTGGCAATTGCAAGCTCCAAGCACCCAAGTAAAGCAACGACTATTGCCAGTCCTGGAAAAGGATCTTCGTCATCACTAGAGTGGCTGTGGCTTGAAGGCTGTGCAAGCAACGGGGACGATATCAAAATCTTGGGTGTGATCCCGAGTGGCTCCTTTTGGCTTTAGGAAATGTGTTTGAGCTTTCTAGAATGTGAATAATGCAAGTGGGAGGTGTGGACACCCTTGACCCGCCTGAGAAGTTTGACACATGCTATAACTGTCTATTTGCGGTGCCTGACCTGCGGTGATGCGTGCACCACCCTAGAAGTGGTCAAAAATGAAATGTGAGGATGTGGAAAGGTGCTTTGGTTATCAAGGATCAAGGGTACAAAATATGGAGAATTTTGGAGTCCGTTTGGGGTTTTTCCCGCGAACAATGCCCGTCGGGGGTCAAAACTGGCCAAAACTGGGTTAAAGGTCAAGAAATGGCCAAAAATGGTATGGATATGCTTCAAATTTCTACATCAGTCACGATGCCGTGAGTGTTCCAGCTGAGCGATAATTTTTGAAGCTGACACTCACCTCTGTGTGTGTGGGAGGAAGCAGGATTCCTACAGGTGGTCTAGTGCAGTCCCGTCGCGTTTGCGTCCTGTTTTCGAGTGTGTGGAGGAGTGAATGAGAGCTTTCTCTCTTTAATTTTTCACAGGAGAGTCTATGGAAGTTTTGAGGTTTCCATGGATGTGTATGTGCAAGGAATTGAGGGAATAAGGTGCGGCTTTCTGCAAGACTATGTGACCCTGTATCGGTGCCATTAGGGTTGGCGCTACTCCAAAGAGTCCAACATAGTGGAGTTTGGTGAAGACTTTGCAATGGTTTGAGGGAGGCCTTTTGTGGCTGGAATTTTTGAGTTTGATGGTTTTTCTTGTATATTTTGGTCACCATCAAGTGTGATTTCAAGTGTTGATCGACTCGACTCACCTTGTAGTGTCGGCAGGCAAGGGCTTGTAGGTCGAGGCGTTTGGAGTTTGAATTGAGCTTGTGTGTAGCATTTTTATTGAGCTCTTGAGTGGTGGTGTGTGTGGGTTGGAATTTAAGTAAATTCCTTGTGTGGTGTTGAGTTGTCTGGGTGTGTGAGTGTGCGCACGACGTCTTTTGCTCCATCAAGGTGTTCACTTAGGTACACATGGTGCATAAATATTGAATCAAAGGTAAAGTAGTGCATATACAACATTCAATGAAGGTAATTCATACTTTTGAAGTAGCATAACTTGCCCATGGTACCCCAAACTACTACATCCCTACATTGGTGGCTAGGCCAAGCCTTGACAAGTGCATAATCAATATAATGTCAAGCGAAGGGTCTACAGGTCACAGACCTGTCTGGACCAAGCTCAGGGATTTTGCCTATAAAGGAAAAGAGACTGGGAGGAGAGACAAGTTTCAGACAACCTTGTCTCACATTGGTATCAGAGCTATTCTTAGCAAGGCGTGGTATATTCTAAGCACATTTTTGCATGTGGAGAGAACTCGTGGAGAAGAAGGCAAAGCGCTCGATCGAAAAGGACTGCGGAAATGACCACTTACAAGGGGAGATGCTGGCGGTGTCGAGTCTCTCTCTCTCTCTCTCTCTCTCTCTCTCTCTCTCTCTCTCTCTCTCTCTCTCTCTCTCTCTCTCTCTCTCTCTCTCTCTCTCTCTCTCTTTGATCATGCCGCCGTTTGGAGTATAATACGTTTCTTGAGCGCCCCCCCCCCTCCCTTGGGCCTTGGTTTGCACGATAAGGCATCTTCTCTCTCTCTCTCTCTCTCTCTCTCTCTCTCTCTCTCTCTCTCTCGCATTTAGCTGCAGCCATCGCTTGGAGCTTCTTTGTTCACACAAGGTGCCGAAGGAGGAGGCACCCTTTAGAAAAAAGTTCCTCTACAGGAGGACACACCATCCCCATAGCTTGTTGGGCAAAGGAAGTGTTTCATGGGTACAACAAGCTATGAGGAGGACTCACCCTCCCCATATCTTATTGGGAAAAGGAAGTGTTTCCACAAGGACTTTTGAAATGTTTTCTTATATATATATATATATATATAAAAAGAGAATTTTTTATATACTTTTCTAGATTGATACAATCAAAACTAGAAAAAGTGCAATGTAGAAAAAATGGAACATTTCCTAGGTAGTGTATCTAGAAAATTAGATGAGGCTTCAATTGGAACTTTTACATATAGAAAATTAGATAGATGTCCATAAAAAAATGCTATATAGAAAATTGGAGGGACGTCCTACAAAATTTTACATATAGAAGATTAGATGGAAGTCCATAAAAAATTGTTATATAGAAAATTGGAGGGACGTCTTACAAAATTTTACTTATAGAAAATTGAATGGACGTTTAATTTTATTTTTACAAAAATAAAAAAACTGATTGATCTACAGATAAATATTAATCATTTTTTATCCTTCAAACTAACCAATGTATCATCTTTGCGTCACTTTTGGATCATCCACTATAACACACATTACACTAATCAATAAACTAACAACTTTGACTAAAAGAAGATCAAGTCTTTTTTAACATTTCTATCACATACAATCCAAAGTAACAATAAAACTACTCATAATCAACAAGTAGATTTCTCTTTAAACTCTTGTCAAATCTATGATTTAAAGTGACTACATTTAAACATTGAACTTTAATCTCTTTGCAAATAAAAAATAACATCATCATCTCAAAGAGATATCATTTGTTTCTAAAACAATAAAATGTTCAATCACCAAGCGAACGACAAATAACATGAAATATGATGTTCAACATGGTCTGTGCTTGTGCTGCACTTGAGACCTTACATGAAAATGACTTTCACTTCATCAAAAGTCAACTCATGATCAAGTTGCCTTTCAATGATAACCCTCCCACTATCAACCAACCACCTCACCAAATTCACTCTCATTTCCTCCAAACTCAAACCTCTCTTTTTGCTCAAAAAATGAGCTCTCCTCCCTTTTAATTTTGTAGTAACTAGCTTTTAAAACTAGATACATGTCATCAATTGTATGCAGGTCAAATTATTTAAGGAGAATAGTCTCCTCCTCCTCCACATTTAAAGATGAAACCTATATAAACACGTAACTTACTACTATAAACAAAGGGTTTTATGAAAACACATTTTATATATATGATAACAAAGAATAAATATAAAAAAGATGAGAATTACTTCATCAAAATTTGAAATATACACATTCAATATGTCACCTGCAATGCATTTCTCATCCTAAAAAAATCAACAAAAAGAGCTTAGTATTAACAAATTTGGATTATTTCTTACACATGTAAGTTAACTTTTAATACTACCTTTGTTTTCTTTTTATCTTCTTGGAAGATTCGTTTCCAAGCTTAGTAGCAAGAGACTCTTTAAGCTTTGCACTAATCTGTTCAATAATCCTAAGAACAAAATATGTAATCTTCTTGAAGAACTTTAACAAAAACTATGCACCTTATTACATCGAGTACAAGTCAAAGAAAGAACATTTAAAACTTTATTGAAGTAGAGATTGTCACCTTTCTCTCTCTAGTACTTTTTTGTGAAGCCTCATGATTATTTGCTTGACATGATGATGAAACAAAAATGAAAATCTTTATGTGTAAAAACAAAACACATATGCCATTAGTGGCATTACATTCAATGGCATGTCACTCAAAAGACTCTCTCTTTGCTCTTGCATGGCTTTGACTCTTTTTACATTGGCATTTGATAACAATGCTCCAAAAGATGGAAAAGATCCATCCACATTATCTAAATTGATGTCTTGAAACTGAAATTCCTATAGAAGACAAAAAAAGTACACAAAACCTTTGATCGTTTAATTTTTATGTATCTATATTACTTGAGAAAAATATCTACCTGCTCCTACAATGAAGATTCCATACTTTTGGTTTTCTTCCACATGGAGAGTAAATCTTGTCTCTATAATGGATAAACCATTTCATAAGACTTCAATTTTAAACTTAGGAACATGAAAGTACTAAATTTTGTTCATAATTCTTGTAAAACAATCAATTCATGAAGTTATGAAAAGACTCACCATTTTCAATTAACCAATTAATCCGGATGTGTCCTCAGCTTGATTTTGTGTCACCAATGGTACACAATCCACATGAGTCTTCTCTCCCACATCATCGCATAATTTAGGGTTTATGTCTACTAGCTCAATGCTAGACACCTATAAAAACACATAAGTACGTAAGCACATGGCATATATATTTAACATAAGAAAGAAAGGTCAAAATATAAGTATTATCTCTATGATTGAAGCTTTCAAAGCAAGAGTACCACCATTTTCTTTTTTTGCAGTGCCATGAGTAATGGAAATGGCCTATGAACTTTGAGAATAGTGGAATTAAGAGAATTAAAGTGAGCATTTTTGTGAGATTACTTTGAGAACATAGAGGGTGAACTTAATTGATGGTAGCAACATGAACATAGTAATTAATTAAGTTTGCATGAACAATAATTTTTCAAGAGAGAGAGTATTAGAGAACATGACAATAGTTGAGGATCGGATTTACTTGAGTTAGTCCCCCTTCCAAAAGGCGTTTGTATTATAGATTCACTCACCAAGAGAGACTTGTTACAATAAAATATTTGTGTTTCTTGTGACCTTGGTGATGCTATGAATATGGAAAGCTTCATGTACACGATCATAACATAAACTTTGCAAAATGCATTAACTATCCCAAGCCTCAATCCCAAGGCCTCAAACACCTTCAAAGGTGGAGAGAGCTAGTAGAGAATGAGCATAGGGAAGAGAAAGAAGAATCATCCATAGGAGAAAGAAATAGTTCCTCACTTATCAATCACTCTTCTTGCTTAGCATAACATCATAACATAGTAATGAAGATGAAGAAGATGGTAAGCTCCCGGGTAGGTCACCTAATAAAAATGTAACCTATCACGTGAGTTCAACAGAAGGGTATTTAAAGTTCTTGAGACTTACAGAAATATATATACAAAAGGGCATTATTTTTTCAAATTTGAAAAAAACTTACATATTTTAAAAGAAAAGGATACGTTATATTCTTAACAAAATTCACAGATAAGGGGTTTTACAAACATGTCTTGAATGCACGCGATATGGTAGTTTTACACATAGTGAACCCCTCGAGGGTAAGCTTAAGCATTGAATCATAGCTCTTGGTTGGGTTTGCATTCCATAGCCAAGAGGGTTGGTGTTGGCCCTCCACTTCTTAACAAGCTTGGAGAAAAAGATGGAGCTATTGCACTTTTGTGAAGTCCCCAACCCCGAGAAGATTGGGACGACTTGATAGATGGCCTTCCTTTATTCTCCTTTTCCGTTGACGACACCCTACTCTATTTCCACAAAGTAGAGATACAAGCAACAGAAGAGAGGAAGTACTCCATCCATCATTTTTGTGGTTATAAGGGTCATACATCACAAGCCAGGTCGATAAATCAAGGACTCTAATGAATGATGTTCCCTAACATAAAGATGAAATCCCATTGACATATTTAGAATCCATAAGCAACGCCTTTTTCCCCATGTTTAAGAGTGCGGATGTCCAATATGCTTGTGCAATTCATGCAACAATCAAGGCCAAGTTAATGAGCAGAGTAGGGTTTCTCTGATCCCCATGCCTGGTAGGAGCACCCCCGGTCTGCAGTAACAAGGCTCCAATATGGAGGGGTTGCACCTTCTCTCCCAAAAAGAGGTGGATGACTTGTTAAAGAATACCAAGCCACCAATTTTTCGAGGAGAGGAAAATGAGTGCAACAAAGATACTATGAGTACATTCCTGAGCAAATGGGATGGTCTTCACGATCTTAGGTGCACTCCAAATGCAGTCAAGGCACTGCAAACAAGTCTAACACTAGAGGGTAAGGCCTATAAATGGTGGATGTTGCTGAATGAAAAGGGCATCATATCATAGACTTGGGTGGCCTTCAGAAAGAAATTTCTATCCAAAAATGAAGCGGACCAAAATTGGTCTACATGGGACAAGTGTTTTATGCGTCAACATAAGAGATTGTTAGAGTATATCTTACATAATCGTGATATGATTCTCAAGTTGGAGGGTTTAGACACCTCCCATCAAGTGCGTGGGTTCATACGTGGGTTAACGAGAGAAAGGAAGAAGGGACGTACTTCTTGATGACAAAAGCCAATTAGTTATGAGGACCTACCTAAAATTGGGTGACATCCTACATGTAATTTTCAACGAGAAAAATGGATTGCATTGTGAGCATCAAACCCCACAACAAGTGACCAAAGAGCAAATTCTGAAGTCAAAGCTTATTCACTGAAACTTTATCGTCACAACTTATGCATTGTTGTTTTGGAGCCTTCATGTGAATGGGATGGAAGTGGAAAGGGCATCAAGTTTTCTTTTACCCATGCACAGTCCAAACGAGCCCTAATATCATTAATATGTAGTCGACCCAGTTCTTACTTCCTGTTTTTTACCCATTCAAGAAGGACAAGTTGATAACGCCTCTTTAGTCTTCCTTCCTCCTCATTTGTGATGTCCATTGCCTACTACTAGCCTTGGGCAGTGGCAAAAGTTTTAGTTCGTGGTCACATGGTGCATAGATATTTATAACTTTGACAGATAACTATGCCTGAGCCACGATCATACGAGGCATATTTAGCCGGCACCATTCTCTCTCTCTCTCTCTCTCTCTCCATGGGATAACACAATGCATTGCTTGTGTCACTGCATGTGCCCGTCACCATGATATTACTTAACCTTGCATGACCATGACAAAGGGCACAATTGACTTTGCAAAATCTGTAGCCTTAGTTATGGATAATTAAGGCTCGTGTGACTATGCCCTTAGGTAGGCAAAATGGAGAGATTTGAAATTGTCTACTTCGACCCCTTCACTATTCAAACTTCTTTGTTCAGCCAGTTATGGATGCACTAAAGTTTTTTTTTTTTTTTTTTTGCAAAACTCACAATTGTGAGTGACTTATATTGATCCACCCAAAAAATTACAAGGTCTTGTCATGCTCGTGATGAGCCATGACATCATCTAGGGACCATAATTACATCGGCTATTAGGGCAGCCCCCCCCCCCCCCCCCAAAACCACCCCCCCTTATCCTTGATACACAAGATACATTATCATGTTCTTCCGAGATCTTTTATTTACCGATGGCCAAGATTTCCCCCCATCCTAGGTGTTCCATCTGCTGACAACAAGGCACAAGTAGTCCTAGACCAATCCTCCGAGTATTGAGCAACGCATGCAATTTCCAATCTAAGTCTAAACTTTAAATATTAGAGATATTAGATAATCTTATATATATCTATACTATCTATACTATAATAAAAGGGGGAGGGATTCCGCCCCCCCGCCACACATGTCAGCACGACTTTGATCCGGGAGCAATCATGCCAGTGTGTCCTACGCAAGTGGCACAGCCTATAGCCAGTGCTAGCCTACAACACACACACACACACACACACACACACACACACACACACACACAGAGGTATGCCGACTCCACCTCCGACTGTCGCGAGAGCGAGCGAAGAAGACCAAATCCCCTGGATAGTAGCCGCAGGTTTGAAGCTCTTGCTTTCACACTTTACAGTCACAGATCACCTTTCGGTGGCTTTCACCATTGCACACAAACTCATGAGGTACCCGTTGAGGGTGGCGTTAGGGTGGTAGAGGCTACCATTTACTTTCTTGCAAACAGTAGGGGCTACGCCTCCCTGCCTTGCCTCATCTACACTCAGAGAGCGACCAGGTCCTGACGCCATTCATCCCTCTAGCTAAGCCTGCACTCACTCATTTTCTCAAAGCCGTCGCTACAGACCTACAATCATCTACCCTCGATGGGGCTCTACTTGGTCTTCAACGGCAATGAACTTGGGCATTCCAAATTGAAGAGAGAGAGAGAGAGAGAGAGAGAGAGAGAGAGAGAGAGAGGGTGGATGTCATCTTTGGCATGCGGCACCTATGTAGTTACCTCATTAGGGAGCAGCACCCCGTCTCTCTTATCTACATCAGCTCCCCTACGGCCTTTCGAATAGTTGCAAGCTACAACCGGAAATGTCCACCTGGGTGCGTTCCGAGGGGGTCAGCATGTGCCTACCTCATCTTCTGTCACTCCAGCACTCCACGAAAGCAATGGCGACAACAACAACAAGTCCAATGTCGTGATTGATCGGTGGCAACTCTTGCTTTGATCCAGCTCGCTTGGCATGGCAAGATTTCCATTTCTGTTGCTTCCACATTCAGTCCTTGGCAGCCCTATCCAACCCCGAGATTTGAAGCTGTGTACGATACCTATCAACCCTAGCAATGGTGTTTCCACCACCATCACTAACTTCAAACTCCCCACAAACCTGCCGATGTGCACTCGCCTCTCCGCCCACCAAGTCCCCGCTTCTTACATTGCAAGTACAACCAGGTATGCAAACCTTAGCTCCGTCAACTTTGTGCCATTGATCCCATCATTTACTTAAGGTGAATCCCATCATTTACTTTAGGAGTGTAAAATTTTGATTTTCATCGTTGTATTGAGAGTTATTGCAAACTATAATCTCTTTTTTGCATTGAGGTTTGAAATTTGGTCCCAAGGTTGTGGGCTTAGGAGGCTACGTTTCTAACACAGAAAAGCTCAGGCTCATGCCTCTAACAAGTTCTAATTCAGTACCGTCTTTTTTGTTATCGTGCCGTTTTCAATTTCAAAAATGCCAAAATAGCCTGTAGGGGACGTGGACGCAACACCACGGGGTGGCAAACAACATACGTAGAGTTGGGCAATGCCGGTGCAAAGGCGGAGGGGTTTCGAGGGCGAGCAGTGGAGGCTGTTGTTAGGCTCTATGCATGTGAGGTATGTTGGGGGCTAACTATATGGAGCAGAGGGAGTAGTAACGCAATGCCAAGTGGATCTCGATGAATCGTCCCCAACTCTCCAAGTCCCGAGGGCGCACTCGACCACAGCTTGGTGATCGCTGTCTCTTACTCAATACGGGCCTGCACCATTTCTCTCTCTTGCTTCAACCTTCACACACAGGACATGAGCAAGGACGCCTCGATTTCCCACTCACTTTCACAACCATACGCAGTGTTTGGAAAAATCATTTTTCCAAACATAAAAAGTTCCCCTCCTTGAATTTGCCAAGAGGAAATTTTAGAAAATTAGGTTACTTTTTTCAAGTTTTTACATTAATTTTCTATATTCTGGGGCCCTGCTGCATGGATGACGGGTAGTGCAGAACCTGACAAGGCTAAGGTTCTCACCACCATGGCTGAGAGAGAGTGTAGGTGCTCCGACACTCTTGGATAACTCCGGCGAGAGAGAGAGAGAGAGAGAGAGAGAGAGAGAGAGAGAGAGAGAGAGAGAGAGGAGAAGAAGAAGAAGAAGAGAGTGTTAACGTCATAGGAAACTATCCCAAGAGACCTTAAAGATCTAGCCAGAGTTGAACTCAAGACCAGAGAGAGAGAGAGAGAGATAGATAGATAGATTGGATTATCATCCACGGAGGTCATATATGACCTATGGGACCAAAAACACAACATTACAACGATTCATTCTCAGTGTGGGCTGATACATATCAGTTAAGGGCTGAGGGTCCATCAAGAGGGGTAGAGTAGGAAAAAAAGAGAAAACAAAAACCTAAGGGTCGTCTGGGGGAGAGCTGGTTTGGGATTTCGAAATTCTTGGATGATCGCTTTGCCACCTCGGTAGACTGCCCATTTGCCTTGCTTACGCGCTTCATGCACCTTCTTAAGCTCGATCGCTTTACTCTTGAGTTGATTCATGGTCAATTCTTCTGTAATCCAAAGCTTGGTTTCTTTGAGAAGGCAGGATTGACGTAGAAGCTTCACCCGCTCTTCTTTGTTCTTGAAAGTAAGGACACAATGCCCGGGACACACATGGCGATGTGTACCATTGATCCAAGCGACATTCTCTGGCTTGATGTTGACTGGCACAATAATGTTGTTGAGTTTGATGATTGCCTCTTCAAGGGTTTCCTCAACAGTGCATCACTGCAAGGGGAGCCCACCGATGCGTACCTTGAGGGCATTATCTTCTTGAAATTTTTGTTCGGAGATTTCCTTTGTTACACACGTCTTCACTTGGGTGATGGTTGTTGAGTGAGCTTGGCTAACCTTAGCCTCAACCTCCTTTACCTTGTCGGTGGTGAGGTCAACCATAGAATTGAATTGTTCTTCTAATTTGTTGAGGCGAGAGTTTTGAGTTCAAAGTTTTCTTCCAAGACTCGATCAAGAGTTGCTTGCAACTACGTGATGCGATCAAGTTTGCTAGGGACTGCCAGCACTATTGCAAAACTCGGTCTTGTTTTGGCGGGGGTCTTTGGGGTAGTCATCCCTGTGCTTGAGGAGGTAGAAAGGAACCAACCACTGATTTGCAAGTTCCAAAGGAAAAAACCTTTGAGATTGCTCAAGACTTCAACCTTTGAAAATGCTCAAAGCAAATGGCCTGCTACAATCACGCAACCCTGTCGAGAGCTGCTACAGTCGCGCAACCTTGTCGAGAGCCGGTTTTGTGACCTGCAAATCTGTCCCCTGTCGAATATTGCCTGCCGAACCAGTGTTGTACTTCGCAGGGCTGAAACACCGCAAGGCCGAACTAGTGCTGTACTTCGCAGGGCTGAAACACCGTAGGGCCGAACCAGAGCCGTAGCCTCGCAGGGCAGAGCTTCGCAAGGACAACAAAACCAGGGCCGTACTACGCAGGGCTGAGCCAGGGCCGTAGCCTCGCAGGGACAGATCTCGCTGTTGAGGGGGGCTAATTAGCTAAGGCTTAACGCCTCCCCCAGGGCAGCCCTTCGCCCACAGAGAGAGAGAGAGAGAGAGAGAGAGATACGTCTTCTGCAATGGGTGAAAGCACTTCAATTCTGAAGGCCGCCTGGCATGCATGTGAGAGAGAGAGAGAGAGAGAGAGAGAGAGAGACCATTTCTCGATTTGTGTTGACGCCTGGCACTTACCCTCTTTTGGTCATCACCTTGCTACACTTCATTACTCTTGGGGGTTTCAGAGACAGCAGGGGAGATTATTAGAGCAACTTGATCGTTTTTACGTTGGGCCTTGGGCAGCAGCTCTAGGCAGATTCACTACTATATGGAGAGGGACCAGCCTCTCAGATCATTTACCCATCTCATTGTTTATCTCCTTCACTAGATCCTCTGCACAGAGACGAGGTTGCCGCATCCCTGACAGTGTTCTCACCACCCCAGTATTGCAGCAACAGATTCGTGACTTATGGTCCTCGGATGCTTCTTATTGTGGACCCCCTGGAGAGTTTCTTGCTCATTGCATTACTCAGTCTAGTATTTACTGCCATGATCAGACCGCTATTATTCATCATCAGTTGAGAGTACGGGAGTCGCCACATCCCTCTTGGTTCCACTCAGCGCTTGCTTGAGGAGTGGCCTCAGGATGCATACCTCGCTGCTAGACAGACAGAGCTCACAGAGGAGATTCGTCGCATACAGGATGCTAGGTAAGAGTTCACTCATCATTCTTCAGTATCTCATTGGATAGCTAAAGCTGATCGAATAAATAAAGACTTCTTCGCTACGCATAAAGAGCGCCCTCCTGGCACCACCCTTCGGACTTTGTGAGATGCTCAGGGGACACTACATATGCATCCTGATGTTATACTTGATATGTCTGCAGATTATTTTGAGACATTGTTCACTGCTGATGTATGCACTACTGAGGTTTTACTTGCCCGTGAGCAGATCTGGCATCACATGAGACACCGTTGTACAGACACTATGGCAGAGATCTTGTTGGCACCTTTCACACTTGCAGAGCTCCATGCTGCTATAGAGAGTCTTGATCCATCCTCCTATCCAAGAAAGGATGGCCTCACTAGAGCTTTCTTTTTGACATATTGGGATGTATTGCATATACCACTCCTTCGCGGTTGTCAGGACATCTTTGCATCAGGATATATGCGTCCAGATCTTTGTTCAGGTTTCATATCTCTTATTCCGAAGGGGGGTGACACCACTCAGCTCCGACAGTGGAGACCTATTACCCTACTCCCTTCGGTCTATAAGATATTAGCGTTAATGATCAGCCATCGCTTGCGGCCGTTCTTACCAGATGTTATTCACACTTCTCAGACAGGCTTTGTCATGGATCGATGCATCCTGGATAATATCTTCACTTTTTATGAGGTAGTAGAGTGGGCCAGATCGTCTTCTGAGCCTCTCGCTTTTTTCATCCTTGACTTCGAGAAAGCATACGATCATGTTGAGTGGGACTTTCTTGAAGGAACTTTAGCCAGATGGGTTTTCCTTCAAGATGGATCTCAGGCATTTCTGCTCTCTTTAGGACTGCCAGCAGTGCTATTACTATTGGTGGCCGTGTCAGTCGCAGTTTTGAGCTTTCTCGATCTGTCCGTCAGGGATGTCCGCTAGCAGCATATCTATATCTGTTTGTAGGAGAGACTATGTCTGACTTTCTTCGTGCTCAGAGTCATGCATTTTGTGGCTTGACCATGCCAGTACCTACAGCTCCAGACCTTATTGATCAGGAGTTTGCTGATGAGACTATGCTCATGTTACGCTATTTGCTACCTGCTCTTGATGCTATGCGGGAGGCCCTAGAGGTTTTTTGCATTGCTAGTGGCGCTCGCATTAATTGGCATAAATCCTATGGGTTACTGGTTGGCAGTGATGACATACCTACTTGGGGGGTAGCTGATGGTTTCACATGGCTGCGACCGGGTCAGACATGCAGATATCTGGGCTTTCAGGTTGGATTGGATGTTACCTCACAGCAGCAGTTTGCACCCGTACTACAGTCTATTCGCAGGAAGCTATGCCATTGGTCTTCACGTCATCTGTCGTTGGCTGGCCGTGCATTGGTCGCCAACCAGGTCATTCTGGCTACAGTATGGTATACGGCTTCTTACTGGATGTTACATTCTGGTGTGATAGCTCCGCTCCGCCGCTTAGTGCGGAACTTTTTATGGAGTGGAACAGATGGGACTACTGATACCCGTGCTCGAGTTCACTGGTCCACGATTATTCGTCCTAGGTCAGAGGGAGGCCTTGGCATTATTGATCAGAGTTACAGAGCCGCACCCTTCTTACCAAGCTTATTGTTCGGGGTCTTTTCCCTGGACAAGAACCTTGGAAGATGCTTCTTCAGGCCGCTCTTTGTGCAGTGACTCCACGACTCGGCACTAGAGATGGTCATACTTGGCAGACAGGGTATCGTTTTCTCTTTACTGATGTCCCCTTGTCCACCGCCTCCCTCTCACCCTTCATCCGATCGCTCCTTCAGATTTGGGTTTCCATGCGACGGGCTATCATACGCTCACCTCCCTCATGTCGTGAGGAGATTGAGCTCCAGCCTCTCATTTGGAATGCTGTAGTTCTTGATTCTTCGGTTGATCCACCCCGTCAGCTTGGAGAGAGGACTCACATTGATTGGCCTCTTTGCTCAGAGCACTCTCTTATTGGCTTGTTTAGACACCATGCTATTCACAGTTGATACTGACCAGTCTCAGGGGATTCATGCTAGATTGACATATGATGCCACCTCTCCGCACCTTGCCCTTCCCGGAGCTCGATGGGAGGCCATCAGAGTAGTTGGCTCCCGCGGGAAGCGTCGTTGTGTAGACCCTCGTTTCGCTTCCGCCGATGCTGCACTTTGGAGGCTTTGGGTGTGGGAGGGTCGTGCCCTATCTCAGCTTTATTGGGACCCAGGCGAGTGGCATTGGCCTCACTCTGACCCCCCGGTGCACCAGTATCCTTCTTTGAGTACACTGTCAGGATTGGACGGTTAGCACTGATGAGACATCAACCAGAGCAACCCCCTCGTATGCGTTTCTGGTTACATTTAGGCCTCTCTCATGCCTATCTGCAGCAGTTTTGGTCCACCATCTGGGATTTACATGCGGCTCGTCGTATTTCTTTTTTCATGTGGATGATTGCACATGCGGGACTTCCAGTTGGGACTTGGCTAGCTACTATGGGTCATGATCCGTTATGTACTCGCTGTCCTTTGCGACTACTTGAGTCACCTACACACTGCCTTTGGTTATGCTCAGCTTCCCATGTACTGTGGCTTGCAGTTTGCTTTCTACTTAGCAGAGCAGGTATGCAACATGGATTTATTACTTGGGGATCTGTCTCATGGTTGATGCCGATGCCCGGCCCCCATCTTTTTTACGAGGGCTCAGACACAGATCCATCCTTTATGCTCACATCGACTGGTTATCGACGAGGTACTCTGGCTATGCTACCACAGATTGCTTGGCAGGGGGATTCTCAGACACGTGATGAAGTTTTTTCAGTCATCACTAGTATTACACTATGGAATGTTTGGAGAGCTTGTTGTCTCCACATTCTAAGTGCGGCTCCACAGCTCCTTTAGGATACCCTCACTGCCATTTGGCTGGACATCATTCATACCCTGATTTGGCAGTGGGATTCATCCTCAGGTACATCTCGAGCAGCCGAGGCACGCCGATTTGCCTTCCTTCGGCGTTGGGCTCGATCCCCACTCTTCTTCACACTTACAGGTGGCCAGATTACGTGGCATTATGCCCCTCCTCGGTGGTTTCTCCTCCACTCATCACACCGACCACCATGAGATAGTTCTAGTCGAGTTGTCACTATAGTGGCTCTCCTCCTTACATTCAGCTTGTACACCCCACGTGATAGGCTATTTTGGCATCCGCTGGGGATTATATTGTACTCAGTAATATACAGCCCTGACTTTTTTCAAAGAGAGAGAGAGAGAGAGAGAGAGAGAGAGAGAGAGAGAGAGAGAGAGAGAGAGAGAGAGAGAGAGAGAGAGAACTTCTATGTGACCCACGCCGTCAGCTCCCGAGATGTTCTCATGTTTTCGCTCCATGTTGCCTGCACCTGTGTATTCTATGAGCCTGCGTCACCAAGGAGAGAGAGAGAGAGAGAGAGAGAGAGAGAGAGAGAGAGAGAGAGAGAGAGAGAGGTGGCCCTGTTGCGTGGATGACGGGCCTCTTATGACGGCTCAGGCCTCATGCCTGCACCTCACCTTGGGACCCTTGCACCCCCGGCACTGAACTTAGAGAGAGAGAGAGAGAGAGAGAGAGAGAGAGAGAGAGAGAGAGAGAGAGAGGTGGCCCTGTTGCGTGGATGACGGGCCTCTTATGACGGCTAAGGCCTCATGCCTGCACCTCACCTTGGGACCCTTGCACCCCCGGCACTGAACTTAGAGAGAGAGAGAGAGAGAGAGAGAGAGAGAGAGAGAGAGAGAGAGAGAGAGAGAGCCAACCCTATTGCATGGTGGTGAGAACCCGACGAGGCTAAGTTTCTCACCACCATGGTTGAGAGAGAGCTGTAGGTGCTCTTGGTAGCACACATTAAAGGCAGGTGTGTCTCTACATATGTCCGCTATGTCACGCTGTTGTGGTGCTTCCTATGCCTGTGCTTACGTTATCTAAGTGTAGATTGCATCCATAAGGGTCGGCATGGTAGACACCGATACCGTGCAACGATATGAGCTCTTATGCACGAAGCTTGCGCCGTTTTACTAGTAAGTATAAGACAAGATAGAAGTTGAAAAGAAAGGTATGAGGCGCTAACCAGGACCCACTTTTAAAAATTTAACAAGATAAAGGTTCACATTGGCATTTTAAAAGAATAGAATGAGAAAGAACTAAAGTCATCTAAAGCTTGAAAATGAAAAGACCCCTTGCCAAACTATAAAAAAAGAATTCAATTGCTCACACGTGTAGGAATATGCACCCCTTCGTGAACCCTAGGGGCATATTTGTTTATTTCTTGGAAAGATGCTCCTTTGAAGTTTGAACTTTTGTAACTACATTTTGCTTTTCTCAAAACTCACTTTAGGTGAGTCAAAAATATCTAAACTAACATAATACGACGGAAAGGAGTGTTCTTTACATGTGGCGCAAGCTGTAAGATGAATGCTAAATTCCAAAACTAAGAGTAGCTCTTGGACACACGATAAAGAGGGAGAGAGAAAGAGAGAGGCCGCCGAAGACGGTTGTCTGTACTAATATTAAAAAAAACTCCAAAAAATTTACAACAACTCCTGCAAAGTTTGTGCCATGAGAACAAGACATACCGTAAAGTTCATGGCTTAATAGAGAGTCCTAACCCGCTACAAAGATCATAAGAAACCGTAAAGTTCGCACATAAAGTGTGGGCTTTTACGAGGAGCCCTAACCCGCTACAGAGACGAGAACATAGGTTGACAAGGGAGCCACCCTCCAAAATGGACACAACAGAAAAACTTATATGCCGATAAGGTGGGGCCTATGGTCCCTATCACTAAACAAAGCCTCTCGGGGTGCCACCATGTCGTCACTACTACCACCAGCAAATTGCATGCCCAAATAGGAACATAGAACAACTCACACACCCAAGCCGACCGAGAAACCCGAGAGATTACGTTGCACGTTAAGCCTTGCACCAACCAACCACGGGGTACAGGTACCCAAGATTGCCACGAAGAAGCTACTGCTATCACCAACACCACTTCCCCTTCGGCACCAAGGCTCCACGATCCAAAACTTTCCTGCACAAGCATCACATGCGTCGTAGCATTGCAAAGGCAAATCAGAGGGGTGAACTCCACTGAAGCCAAAAATAAAGGTGCGTTGAAGAGAGCGTCGTGATTACGCATCCCCTGCGCATCCCTAGCCCAACTTCTCAAACTAGGTCCGCTGTCCATCAACACTAAGTCACACATCCTCTCACAGAGACCGATCTTCACCTCGCCTTGCCGCAGCACCCCCTATGAGTCTCCTGCTCTGAGGCCTCGCAGATAGCAAAGCGAAAGAGAACGCCTCACCCCACGAAACCCTTGGACCTTTGTAATTACTAAGAAGGGGCCTCTTGATAATAAAGTGGATCCCCTAAGATCTATCAAGTAAAACTAAGGATGATTAATGGTTGTTTTAAAAACGCTGCAGCTTTTACAACACAGACAAGCACTCTCTCTCTCTCTCTCTCTCTCTCACACACACACACACACACACACACATTCTCTCTCTTCACATAACTACCATAGCCAAGGCCATGCTATGGGCTCATATATGTATATGGAGAAGACGATGGAGTGTAATGTTTTTGTGGGGGGTGTGTGTGTGAGAGAGAGAGAGAGATAGAGAAGAATATAAGGTTTTAAGGCATAATTTTTATTTATTTTTGGGCAAAACTCACAATAAGTGAGTGATAAATTAGAAACCAACAAAATTTTAAAGCCTGCAACTTGCTTGTGTGAATAATTACTTGAGTTTAGCATGAAAAGACATGTCCAAAAATAATGAGAAAGCATGTAAAATCACTATTGGAAATAATAAAATTCCAAATGTTTGCACTATTTGAAAATAATTAAATTCCAAATGTTTTTGCCTAACTCTTTTCTTGTTGTAGAGAGCCAAAAAAAAGAGGCATTCAAAAATTTGTACGCCTTAATTATACACAAGAAGTTTTGGACAGATTCTCACAATAATTCCCACATTATGACTTACCTCAACATCATGAGCTTTTGTGAGGCTAGCTAGGTACGATTGGGGGCAGGGGACCGCCGGCCCGAGGGGGGGGCCGGTGGTCCCCTGCCCCCAATCGTACCTAGCTAGGTATGCGGTGCCGCTCGAGCAGAAGCTCATGATGTTATGCATTGTATGAAAAATACTGGAAAAGGCTCCCTTTTCTTACATGAGAAAATTTCTAAATCTTCTTGTGAGCTCCTTCCCACCGGGCCGGCGGTCCCCTGCCCCCAATGGTACCTAGCTAGGTATAAGTGGCTCCTTAGCATAAGCTCATGATGTTATGCATTGTATGAAAAATACTGGAAAAGGCTCACTTTTCCTACATAAGAAAATTTCTAAATCGTCTTGTGAGCTCCTTCTCCTCCAAGGGCATGTTTTAACATGCTAATATTCTAATGGTCGGTAACAAGGACCCCTCGGGCCTCAATCGAGACCAAACAGAAATGAAGCAATGGATATGTTTCACACTTCATGCACGAGGCCTATTGCTTCACGTAATCCTTGACACGCAGACTATTTTAAACACACTCGAATTAGGCACGACGAGGTCGCGCGCACGCGAGCGAGCGAGAGAGAGAGAGAGAGAGAGAGAAGGGGGGAGGGGGAGGACGGAGGGTGGGTGTGCCGCTGTGTGTGGGTTGAGTCACCCATCCTGATCTCATCATTTGTAGCCATAAGCCCAAACCGCAAAATGCCTATAAAAATGCGTGTCGCGCTCTGCGTCTCCTCCACACGAAGCGGCAGGGGTAAATATGGTAGCTTTGATGGCAGCTTTAGTAGATTCTCCACTGCCCAAACGTTCGGTCTTCCGATTTTCAGGTGAGAATTCTGATCTACTCGTACATAACTTAGTTCGCCATATCCTTTTGAGTTTTTCCCTGCATGCATTTGGACCCTAGGGCACATACAGACAACCAAGTGTTTGCTCATTTGCAGGTAAGTTTTTCTTGCTTTTGATATGCTCTGTGCGTGGCAAACCTGGCCAGATAATGCGTTCTCATTACCGTGTTAAGGGGTCTCTTGCCGAATGGCATTCACGAAAACCTGGTTTTGGAAGTGCCACATACCATTAGGCAAGAGCCATGCCTAGGCACTGCTCATGGGCAAAAATTGATCGGCTGGGAGTGCTCGACAGACAATGGAAGGATCATGTATCCATCCTTCTCCCTGATTGTCCCCACCAAAGCGGTGATAAAGATTAAGAGCACAGGGGGGACTTGCATCCACAACCACCCTTCACTTGTTTGAATTTATTTGTCCAGGTTCCAAGCTTAATAATCTCTCTAAAAAATTAGAACAGCTTAAATGAATGGAAAGGCTTCACTCAATCCACCGAGATATGGGTATGTATGTGCTCATGGCTTCTCGTAGGATCGCTGTCCATTGATTTATGCATCAATAGTTGGGCCTACATGGAAAACCACGGCACCAAATAAAAACTGAACCTGGATGGCCAGGTTGGGTCCTTGTGGCAATACAATGGCTAGCTAAGTGTGAGCGTATGCCATATGGGCATATGTGTGCACATCTATCAGTTTGCTTTTGTGTGTGGCTTTTGGGTGTGTATCATGCATGTTTATTAGTACGTCCTGTGGCCTAATGGCCTACTGGCTTTTGTCGTCTGTAAAAGGAGTCCAAGGAGTTATTTGTAGTCGGTCACTTATAAAAGGAGGCCAAGTACTTTTTACATCGACCACCATGGTAAAGTGCTAGTGTGGACCCTGTGAAGCTAGACGTGCTCAAGGTCACCTTGAGGAGGGGAGGCAGTTGGTATGGGCCCTTCTGTCCTATAGGTGTGTGTGTTTGTCCTCTGACGTTGGGTCCCAACTAGGGGGGTGCTGCTGAATTGTGGAGCTATGGTGGGGTGGTTTATTGTCTCCAAATGAGGGCTCTGGATCCTTTTATAGGTGACCAACCACATTGGCGGGGCTCACACCATGTCTGCCCGAGCTCTAGGCTCTCATTCGATTGGTGTCCTAGTCTCTAGACTTGGGCTTCTCTCCTATCACGTGGAAATGATAGCCGTGTTTTGTGATGTGGACGCATTGTGGCGTATTGCCTTATGTATTCGAAAGGGTACACACCCATTTTTTTCAAATTTTTTATCGAGAGAGAGAGAGAGAGAGAGAGAGAGAGAGAGAGAGAGAGGCCTCAAAATTTTACACCTCTTACCAACGTGGATGCAGGGTTGTGAAGCTGTATAAAAAGAAAGTAATCCGATTGGTTGAAACACCTGCTAGGAGGTCTTGTACAGAGGAAAAGGTGGACAAAGGGACACCATATCAGAAGGAAATTTGTACCAGGAGATGCAACAGAGTATCAAAATGAACGTTAGTGTCGGCAATACAGCATTTTGGGAGGATTTGACCTTGATTCCAGGGTTACCGAATGATGTAGCTCTCTTGTGCCTGGCCAGAGTGCAGCGAATAGAGCTGCTCAAATTGCGCTTGGTCTGCACGTCCTGGAAGTGTCTTCTTGAGAGCAAAGAGTTTCAGGACTTGAGATTGAAGGTATACATGCAAGGACAATTCTGCCAAATGTGGCATTTTTGTGCATGCTTACTGAATTTTGTCGCCTTTCATTGCTCTTAGGTTGGGTCTGCAGAAGCTTGGTTGTATGTGTTGGCCGAGAAACCATGTCGTTCTCCTTTTAGAGCCTTTGATCCTTTCTCCAATAAATGGTTCTCACTACCACAAATCCCAAGACTGTATGACGACACTATTTGGCAAGGCTTTGCATGTGTGGCTGTGGGCCCAAATCTTCTTCTGATGGGTGGCATTCATCAAAGCACAAATGCAGCTACTCCTTTATACTCATCAGGTGTGTTCTCCCAAAGTTCTTACACTGCCTCAGTTTGCTTAAAACCTTTTTACCATTCACAACCATCATCAATGATTTTTCTCATGGATTGGTAGTGTATCAAGATCTCTGGCTTTATTCGTTCTCTTGGAAAGCTTTTTGAAGAATCAGACTTGTAGTCAGTGTCATCATTGATGATTGCTTAGTGTTGTGGGGGTGAACCTTGCAATTTTGTGTGCCATACATCACCTCTCTGTTGAACCTCTATTCAATGCGTTATTAAGTGCGAGGCTCATTATACTGTCTTGTGGATGACCACCATGAGTACATTTTTTGCACTTTGCTTTAAAGGTGAATTCTGGGCTCTTTCTGGATTCTTTACTTCATTTGATGCGAACAAGAAAATTGGGCATCAATGTTTGGGGAAAACTTATTTTTACACTATTTTCCTCTCAATCTAGGCAGGGGTTTTCCTTTTCCTCTTGCTCTCATCCAGCATATTTTAAAATAAGAGTGGCACAATTGTAAAAGCTGAGACCACTTTTCCCGAACACTGTTGGACATTCTCTGGTTGTTGGAACAAATCAAATGACATGGCTGAATGTGAGGGGTGTAACAATGTGGTCTTTTTCATGGCTTCTTTACTTAAATTGACAATTAGTTCTAGTTGGGCATTCTTAGAAGTTGCAACAATTTAACATGACATCAGCTGAATGATTGCAGGGGTAGTCTGTGCGGACGTACATATCTATAATGCGTGCACAAACCAATGGTCAAGAGGAGCGAGTATGAGTACTCCTCGAAGTTGGTTTGCGGCAAGTGTTATTGGAGATTGTGTATATGTGGCTGGTGGCCAAGGGCATGACCGGTTTTTGGACACTGTGGAGGTGTATGACTTGAAGAAGAATTCATGGTCACATGTTTCGAGCATGAACTGTGCGCGTTCCAGCTGCTATGGCTTTACCTTAAATGGAAAACTTTGGATAATTGGAGGCGAGGTCATGCGAAACCAGCATAGGGTCAAGCCAGGAAGAGGATCTGCAGAAGTGTACAATTCTGAGAATGGTTCATGGAGCTTGATTCCGGAGATGTGGTTAAATTCAGAAAAGGTTCGGTGCTGTTGCTCTTTGCTTACTTTCCCCATTTTTTTCTGAGATTCTGGTTCCTGTCTTGCCCCATGTTTCTTAGTCCTTAAGTGTGCAGAGTCCGCTGTCGGACTTGCCAATTTGCAAATGGTGTATAGTACGATTTAAATTTACAGCATTTTAAAAGGGGATGTTCATTATACACACAAACACATGCACGTGCGTGCATGCACAAGCTCGGGTTCCTCTTGAATTTCCACCATTAAATATCAGAGGCAAGAGCGCATTGCTTACTCTTCGCCCCCATATTCACATATCAAAGAATGCATACAAACACAAGCGTGCACACATGTTGCACTCAAGTATGTGCTTGTGTGTGTGCAGCACGCTTGCTTGCTCAATGAGATGACATGTTTCTTTTTTGGTCAGGTACCTGGACCAAGCACAGTGCATTGTGGGAGGCTTTTATGTGTGCACCAAAGTAAATTAATGATGTACGCAGGGGATACAAATAGCTGGTCCCATGTCGGTGAACTATCTGGTGCAGAAATGTTTAGTAATCAGAATTCTCGGTATGGATTTGCATGCGAGTCTCTCAATGACGAGCTTTACATCATTGGCGGGATGCGTATGTCAAGGCATTACAGGCACTCTGTGCAGCTTTTGAACACAAATGAAGCATGTAAGTTGACACCGTCCTGCGGAGGCGACTCGAAGTACACAAGCTGGCGGAATCTTTCATCTATGGGGAAATGTGAGGGTACCATAGTGGCATCAGCGGTGATGACCATGTGATGACAAGGCCAGTTCCAGGCAACAAGCCCTTTTGTGTTCATCTGCGAGTTGAAGTTTCACGTGCGTCTTCCGTAAAACAAGTTGTTGGGCATGTGGTATGTGTTGTTCATGGGCAGCCTGCAAGAGCTATGAAACCTCAAAAGTAACCCAATTGGCGCAAAGGGTCAATTGCTAATACAGAATGCAATCTCTTCCACATCCTTACCGCATAATGTTGGCCAAAATCTCTTTTTCTTTTGGGGCATGCTAAACATGCCTTAGAGGGGAAGGAAGAACGGCATGCATACGTTTGCGTGCCCTTCTTTAGCCAGTGAATGGGTCCCTTTATTAAGAGCCTTCCATATGACTTCTTTTTCATTTTTTGTTTCCTTACATGGTGACCTTCATTTTCTAAAGGGTGACATTTTTGTCTCGCATTTCTTGAGTGCCATAGCCCTAGCCTTCCAGGAAGACTAATCAAGCAACCATAACCCTCCCCTTCTATGGAAAAATTTCAAATAAAACTCGCTTTGTATCAGGAAGAAGTCAATCAAATACTGTGGTTGAAGTGTCGAGCTTGTGAATCGATGATGATGTTCCAAAACTTCCTTCCTAACCTTGTGGTTGTGAGTCTTTGCTGTGTGCATTGAGTGTATACATCTATAGATGTGTGTGGCCGTGTGTGTGTGTGTGTGTGGCTATTGGTTGTGGAGATCTCCATATGCTATGGAATTTTGTACTCTCTCTCTCTCTCACACACACACACACACACACACACACAAGCAGCAGCAGCATCAATGGAAATTTAGTTGTATAATTCACTATTAATTGTATGTGAGATGTACAAATATGATTCTACCAACATTAAAAATATCACCAACGTATTTCAAAAACAAGTGAAAGGGTCACGGTGGCTTTCTAAACCAATAGGAAAATGGTAGAATCAATATGTTGACTTCAACTAGAATTATATGAGGTGAAGCACTTTTTAGGAGTGTCGCTTTTATTAAGCGACGGAGTTTCCTCCTTGCAAAGAAGCGAGCTAGAAATACTTGCAAAAACATTAAATTTTGTGGATTTTTGAACTCAGTTCTTTCATAAATTTTTCTCCCCTTTATTATGGTTTGCTCATTAATATATATATATATATATATATGTGTGTGTGTGTGTGTGTGTGTGTGTGTGTGTGTGTGTGTGTGTGGATTTTACTAGAATCATGCAAGGTGAAGCTGCACTTTAGTAGAATGCAAGAGAAGTCAAGCCATGCGAGGATGTGAAATGAAAGGTGAAATAAAAAGATCCATTTAATATTTTAAATCCGAAATACTTCTTTTAGAAAGCCAAAAAACAATGAGAAAGTTCACTGTGGCCTATATATAATGCTGTTGAGAGGAATTTAATAATAAGAGGGTTCTTTGTGACAGAAAAAAATGAGAAAGTGATACTAACATATTTTTTTTGGGTCACAATACAGAATTACAATTTTTTGAAACAAGTGTAACAATGACTTATTTAGGTTACAATATATTTCAAAAACATAAAAAATAATGATTAAACCAATATTCAATGGCCCTCTTTAAAAAGAGAGGTACACAAATGTCAACACATTTCACAAAGACCTAAAAGAAATATTAAAAAAGAAAGTTTTTTTGCCATGTAGCACTAATCTACAAGCTTTATCTGCCCACAATTGCACCAAAAACCAACACTTTACTAAGGACTCCGTATGTAGTCCAAAACAAGTGAAAGGGTCACAATGGCTTTCTAAATATTTAAAAAAAGTTATAAAGTCATTAGGTTGAGTTTAACTCGAATCAGTGTTCGAGAAGGGATTGCCTCAGCTTAGCCTTGAGCCGGTTGACAATGGAGACTAGCCGGTTGCAAACCATGATAAAGGGAAGAAAAACAATGAAATATGTGAGCAAATAGTTCAAAAATCTTGCAAATTTATGCTAGTATTTTCGGTTCGCTTCTTTGTGAGGAGGAAATTCAGCTGCGACCGCTTTAATAAAAGAGACTTTCTCAAATATTGATGAGAATTAATTTACAGAATGCAAGAAAAGTCAAGCCATGTGAGATTGTGGAATGACATGTGAAATAAAAAGAACTCATCAATGTGTGTGTGTGTGTGTCTCTCTCTCTAGAATTTAGTAGAATTATGCAAGGTGAAGCTTCACTTTAACATTCTTAAACGATAGAATGCAAGAAAATTCTAAGACATGTCAGGATGTGAAATGAAAGGTGAAATAAAAAGATCCATTTACTATTTTAAAACCGAAATAACATTTAAAATAAGTCTCAATCATCACTGAAAACATTGAAAGTATGCCTAACCCAACTCTCATCTAAGGCTTCTTTTGGAAAGCCAAAAATCATTCATAGGGAAAAGATGGCACTTACTTGCATCCACTTTCTTGCATCCATTTTCTTTCCGATTGGTGACAAACAATTCTACCAGCTACAAAAATAACATTAACCTATTTTTCAAAAACCTAGTTCAAATTGATATGCCTCCATTAAGTTTCTTTCCCGTCGTGAACAACTTATAGCTTTGTCTTTAATTTTAAGAAGCTTTGCATCGCTAAGCACCTACAATTGATTCAAAATGCATAGTTGATGCATCCCATCATGGAGCAACCATGACGTGCCCATTAAGTTCTTGAATTTGTCCATTATTACCAACTAATTGAAAAACCCACATTGGTGGTTTGACATGCTAAATTAAGCCTTGTCTCAATGTGCTATTTCTCAATAGATTTGGCAAAGCCTACCGGATTTTGAGCTCTTTACAAGTGTGAATTAAAAATATAATAATCATAATTGTAGCATTACAATTTGAGAATACTGACAATGCCTTGAAAACCAACAAAATCTTTGATTTGTCCGGTTCTCACAACATTTTTTTCAAAACAATTGCACTCATTTTGCTCCATGAGTGGGGTATCCTAAGAGAGAATTACACCATCCCATCAAGCAATGCAGGTGTAGCGTTCATGTATTGCTCTTTTGTAATTGAACCTTAAACATGTAGGCATCTATACTTATCACCAAATGTTCTGGGAAAATATTATTATTACATGTGTGCTCATCCAGTTAAAGATTAACATGTGTGTGTGCTTCCTCATATCTAATCACTCACAAGGCTGTGGTTTCAATATATGCTTGGACCCACTGCATCAAAGTCTCTAGAAGAGCCTTAAAAACGTGCAAGGTCCCAACATCTCATGGTGGAGCTCAACTTTGTGGATCTTTTTGCAGACAAGTACAATCAAACTGCATAAAAATTACCTTTGGGTCATGATTAGTTTGCAGTCCGAGAACTACATGAAATAACTATATGGCTTTCATTTGTCTACATTTTTCCCATAGTCCTTTGGGTACTTTTTGCAGTCTTTCTTTCTCTATTTGTTGTTCTTACTACTACCTATCTCCAAGCATACAACATCACAACAAAGAAGAGGGGTTTTGTACATCTGAAGCTTTTTGTAATTTCTCAAGAGTCAATTTTCTTACCTTTCATCCCTAATAACCCCCCCGCACCCCGCACCCCCCCCCCCCCCCCCCCCCCCCCCCCCTCTCTCTCTCTCTCTCTCTCTCTCTCTCTCTCTCTCTCTCTCTCTCTCTCCAACCTGATTTCATAAATCAAATACCTTTGAGAGTGAGGCTATGCCTATACGATCCTAATGGCAAATATTAGCTATAAAGCACATATCTCATGAAGTGATTAATTCTTCACAATCCTTAGGTAATTGCTCAAGACTTTTATAGTTAAATTTTGTGATCATGTGCTTAAGAGCTATAGACTTAAATTTTGCATATTTATAATCATAAATTAATGAAAAATCCCTTCTAAGGGGGCTAGAGTAATATAATCCCACCCTGTATATTATACATCTAACAATTTGAGTAATATTTATGCATTTAATTAAAAAATTATGCATATTTTCTCAGTGGAAACCATTGTAAGTTAGTAATTAGGCTAATTAGGTGCCATTGGTATTAGAGCACAATATGCCTTTCTTCTTAAGAAAGGGGGCAATCAAAGAGTAGACCAAAGGGGAGTCCATAAAGATTTAGGCTAATAAGGTGTCATTGGTACCATAGCATAATATGACATTCTTCTTAAGAAAGGGGCAATCAATGAGTAGGCCAAAGGGGAGTCCAATTATCTAGCATAGGAGAGACTAGGAGGTATTATCAATCTCCTATCGCATGGGGGCCATTGTGGGAGTTTGTAATTTAGCAATATGCCTCTTTGACCCATAGCCTTGGCTTTAGTGCCGATAAACCTTCAAGGACCATTCCTTTGAAGAACCACATTGTTACACCCCTCTCTTCTACACTATTTTCCGATAGTGAAGAGCTTCATTAGTGTGTGTATATTAGTTGGATCTCTTCTCACGCTTTAAGAAATTTCTACTATGTTTGTCACATAAGGAAACACAATGTACACAAAGAATTTTTACAATTAGTTAATTTGCATGGTGTGTGAACGAAGTGCAAAGAAATCCACATATAAGAGATGTCATCTCAGTTAGAGTCTACTAATTTGGTTTCTCTTGCATGAGAAGATCTAGTTGTGGCTAGCTAGAAAACTATAGTCAATCTTTAGGAAGATGCATCCAATTCAAAAGAGTCTTCCTAAATGAGATGGAGAACCTTCTCTTGATATCTTTCAAATCACCAAGGAAGAGGAAATCAAAATCTCCACTAAGAAGGTCTCCTTGGACAATTGAGTCGCCCCAAGTGACCATGCAGATGTGTGAGAGAGAGAGAGAGAGAGAGAGAGAGAGAGAGAGAGAGAGAGAGAGAGAGAGAGAGAGAGAGAGAGAGAGAGAGGCGATTCTTCTTAGGAATTTTAGGATAATTAGACTGGTCCCAAGGAAAACTCTGATGAAGAAGTGGCTCCTTGAAGATGACATGCCAAGTAATCTCCCAAACGAAGAGTCAATCGTACATGAAGGGGGACACAATCTTCACCTTTTTCTCTAGCATACACTTCAGAGTGTAAGTTTTCACAAAGAGGATACTATGTTTCCAAGGTTTGTCATAAGCCAGGGTGCACGCATGCTTGTCCTACATAGAAAAGAGTGCGTAGATTGCAAAAATTCAAGGACAGACGCTATGAAAGCACAAAAAAATTCACAATTTCATTCATCAATTTGATGTTACTTTTGGTGGTGAGAACTTAATTGAATAATCCAAGCTATGACATGCAACCATGTCCTCCAAAATATTGCTAGGCCATGGTGGTCTAGCCTTAAGTCTCAATGGGAGGTACCCAAACTTGGAAAGAGTGTTTGGTTGTTATCATGAAGCAATTTCTCACAACAAAAGCTAAAGATGATTTTCACATAGCTTGAAGGAGCCTGCAATTTCAAAGTGTAGAGACAAAGTACATGTTCAAGGGCATGCAGATGAAGAAAATTCTTTATTTCTCCCTTGAAGCATGAGGATGTTTTTTTTTTGAGATACATACATCTAAAAACTACCACCAATGGTCCTTTATTTATCCTAACCCATGTGAGGTATGTGCCGAATCTCATAAAGAGCCCCATTTTGTTGCATAATTAGATGGTGGTGGATTTCACAATTGCTTCTGCAATGGAATATAAAGATACAAAAGAGCTCATTGATCTTGGCCAGAGGACTCTAGTGTGGCAATTTCAATCCATTATATGCTCCTTATGTGAGAGATCATGTTGTAAACTTAACCAAGTATCGGCATACCTCTTATAGCTGAGAAGACTAATGATGTAGATGCATTGCATTTTGTGTGAGGGATGTGGTGTGCTTGTGTGCATGCATGCAAGAAGGGGAAGAAGAAGAGAAGATTAATGGGGAGAAACAACACACTAGAAGGAGAGAGTGTGTGTTGTCTTTTATTTGTACATACGAGAAGGGTAAAATAGTGTCAGTGAGTTAGTAGGTGGAGGGTGTCAGTCATAGGCGAGCGGCCACTGGACTTTACTCCAAAAATCATAGACGTAAAGGCCAATGTGGTCATAAATGGCTATGACTAAAGCTAGTATATGTACATCGTGAAGTGCGAGAGCTTCACCCTTGTACAACTGTGTTCACTCTACACCCATTAACTCGGCGCAATGTGCAAAATGCTCCGTAGCTAAGCTCTTTGTAAGAGCATCTGCTGAGTTGTCATCAGTGTGGACCTTGATAAGCTCCAATCACTTATCTATCAATGCATCCCAAATGAGATGACACCTCACCTCAATGTGTTTTGACTTGAAGTGAAACATGGGATTTCTTGCCAAAGCGATGGCACTCTTACTATCACAATGTAAAACTTATTGAATGTCTAAATCTCCCACTATCTTCTTTTCATACTATTTTAATACTTTCTTCATCATCCTTTGCAAAATTGCCAAAGTTTCATACTTTTATGTATTCCTTGGGATTTAAAAGGAGTCAAAAGGATACTTGCTTATATACATGGAAACTCATTGATGGTTCTTTGATCATTTTCATTTTATATGTAGATTACATGCGCATAGCAAGAATTCCACTGAGGAGATTACCAAATTGAAGCAAATATTGAGCAAAAACTTTGCTATGAAGGATTTGGATGAAGGCAAATCATTTTCTTGGTATGCATTCAAGAGAGATAGGAAAGGGATTTTTTGAGCTGTCTCAGGAATCATATATCCACAAGGTCTTGCAACATTTCAATATATAAGGGGGGAAGTTAGTGAGTATCCCAGTATTATTATATTTGAAATTAGCAAGGTGTATTCTACCAAATTAGATGTTGAGAGAGAAGAAATGGAAAGTGTGTCATATTCTTCAATTGTAGACAGTCTTGTGTATGCTATGGTAGCTACGAGGCCAGGCATTGCATTTGTAGTGGAGTGGTTAGTCAAAAACCTCACAAAATGACCCCCACAAGATGTTATGTAGACACAATTAGCCATAATCTCAAAAGGGGCTCTTGGATAGTGGTGAAACACATCCTCAGATACTTGAAGGGTACAATGAGTAGGTATTATTGCTTTGATTACATGGATACAGATTATGCGGTGTCAAGAAGTAGGCGGTCTTGCCAGGAAGGCACCGGGCCTCTTGCTGTGAGAGTTTGTGAGGAAGCTCAAGGGTTATGAGAAAGAGCTAAGATGAAGATAACATAGCTTCTGGAGCTAAAGAAGAAATGTAGCCAAAGAAGCCGCTCACTTTTCCTTACAAACACACATGTGATGGAGAGAACTCATGAAAGATAGTCAGAACAAAACAAAAATGAAAACATCAAGATTACGATCATATAGTATCATGGGTAGAATAAAAGGGTTAATGGATGAGTTAATGATATTTAATCTTTGTTGTCCAAATAAGCTGCGGATTGCTCTTTGGAACTGTAGCTTTGTGCTTACTATAATGTATATGTTTTGTCTAGCGATTGGGATTAGTTGTGAGTACAAATCCTCTTGATTCATAATAAAATAACCACATTCACATCAAAAGAGAAGTCATAGTCAATAATAGGTAGTATGATGGGATCTGGTGAGAGAAGTATTTCGTTGAGCCTTTCAGGACCAAATAGAAACACTATGCGTTGCTGAAAGTGAATCTTTTGACTAATCCAAATGTTGACCCTAATAGATTGCACTGAATGAAATTGAAAGAAATTACCTCTATGTGGATTATGGTTATTCATCAATGATATACTTAGTATGTTCAAAGATAAAGGTGTGAAAGAAGTGAAAGGAGAAGAAGAAAAGAGTTTCCCTCCCAAGCCCTATTGTTGCCCTTAGGCAATAAGGATACCGCAGGGAGAGAAGTACCTGTAGCAAGGAGATTCTAGAGTTTGTGGAAGAGAATGATAACCTTAAGAGAGAGAGATGCTTGTGGAAGATGAATATATGGTTACTAACCTTGTGCACATAATTGTTTCCCACAAGAAGGTTGTACCTATTACATTGACAAGGTTGCTGCTTGAATACCTTCCAATGAAACAATTAGGACACAACAAGAGAGATCGAAGGAGGAGTAAGATAGAATTAGAGATAAATCTAAGTGTGGTGGTGGTATTAAAGATAGATAATGAGAGATAGAGATAGAGTTAGAGACAAGTATTGGACTAGATATGCAAATGAAAGTAAAACTAGCAACATATATCTTACATGAGAGCAATCGCCACCACCTTAATGGAGAGAGAAGATGAGGCAAGACTTCAGCCTTTCTTCAAGAGAAAGTGTGGCACTAAGATGAGTGTGACACTATGGAATTGAGCTATTCTCATTCACTCATAACTTGCCCCAATGAAGAGAAGGTTGCCCTTTTTATAGGTGAGGGAGCCATGTTTTACATAATCACTTGATTAGGCTAAAGAGTTAACCCAAATCAAATGTTCTTTGGATATTTCTTAAAATGAGAAATATTAGGACTCAAAATATCATGAAATTCAGCATCTTTGGTCGTTGAGGCTCCATGTGGGTGCATGATGTATGTGGGCCCCACCTAGGCATCTTCTGTGTGGCTCCAGCAGGGGGTTCCAACTTGTGTGTCTTGTCCTTCAAGGCATCTTTGAGGTGTCACATTCACATGATTGTGTTTTTTATCCTCCAAATATATTATTTTATGGAAAAAGACCAAGATTACCTCTTTTCACTTGATTCACCTGTTTACCATCTCTTCTTGCAGTGTAGTTGTGAGAGGGTTTTTCACTGGTTTCCCTGTAACTTTTGACCTGTAACTCGGATTGACATGATTCAAAAGGAAAAATTGGCCTACTAAAAGAGATTGACTTGGTTTTGGCCTTTTCTCCACGCCCTTAGTTCGGGATTTTCAAATTGGGATTGTCCAAGAAGCTTTGGATCTTCCTTTTCATAAAGTCTTCTAGTAGGCCCTTTCCTCTTGTATGTATCCAAGAAGGTATGCATTATTGAAGGGTTATATTATTAAATAAATGTGAAAAGAAGAAAATAATTTATATATGGTAGGGTAGAGCTGAGATATTAGAAGAAATATACAAATGCTTTTCCCCAAGACAAAAAGAGGCACAATCATTGATACTTCTCTTGCAGTACTTTCTAATAGTAATGTGCATTTATATTACTTCAAAGGTAATACTAAGGTATGGTAGAAAGATTTTATTTATGCATATGAGTATTATATGAAGTATACTTATGCGTCAAAAAGTCACAAGATAAATCGTTTAATGCCCGTTCCCACTATATACGTGCCATAGCACGACAGCGGGCTGCAAGGACAGTAGGAGATCTACATCTAGCTACATTTTTATATTTACAGAAGGAGCCATTTCTTGGAGACCCTCTTTTTGATTAAATTTTGAATTTTCTTTTGCAAACTAGTTAGTTGTTAAGAGGACTCAAAAGCTAACTTATGCAATTTAACAAATAGCATTTCAAGAAAATGAAATCTTATAGTCTAATAATTACTTTGAGGCACTTTAGGTTTAGGTTTTGTTTGATGAGGCATTGTTTACTTTTGGCACAATAATGAGTGCAACCTCTCTGAACTTTGTCAATGGCAATATACACATCTCCTTGTTTTCGAGCCCCATAGACTACCTGCGTATCTCTTCACTAAGTAGATTGGAAAATACAACATCATAGGCCAACTTTCCCTCAGGTGTAGAGTTGCTAATTGATGTGCAAAATATGTCCATAAAGAGAGTAAAGAGCACAATAAGAAGATGGACCACACTTGGTCGTCAAACTCTATCCCCTAAGTTGTCAATTAATTGAAAAGAACATTGAACGCATTCAAGTGCTCAAAAATTGTGTCATCTTGTTTCATGCAAAGCTCAAAAAGCTTCTTCATCAAGTACTTTCACTTTTCCTCTCGTATGTATTGCATAGCTTGCCCCATAAAGATTTAGCAGTAGCTTCACCCACTATGGTGAAATATGAAGATTCAACTAAGTGTAAGAAAATAGTGGACCTGGATTTTGCGTCTAGCATATTTCATTGCACTTCCCTATAGCCATCTCCCTCTGCACATTCAAAGATTGGCTCTAATTGACCTTTTTGTGTTAGCACATTTTGGATTTTCTCTTTCCACAAAAAACTTCGTGCCATCAAACTTTCTAATATTGTAAATGTTCTTCTCAGCAGAAGAGGCCATTTTTGCGAGACTTAACCACTATGGCAAGAATTTCAAAACCCATGGTGAGAAAACCTGATGAGATTTTGACACAACCTCCTTTGTAACAAGATAAAAATATCAAGCCAAAATGGTGCTCAAAGTATCAAATCCGGTAGAGTCTCCTTTGTATAGGGAGTGAAAACTCAATCCAAATGATGCATAAAAAAACCATGAAATCAACTCAAGAAAGTAAAAATGGGCATACACTATCAACGTCCACTGAAAAAAGATTGCCATACATGGCATCAAGCAAAATATCCAATAAGATACATAATCTATGGTGAAGATACTATAATAGGAAACTCCAACAACCTGTATTATCGAGGTATCTAAACATTCAAAAATACTTCAGCTAAAAAAAAACCTCACCTAGGACCCTACAAAAGGCTAAGCAGATACAATACACTAGCCACAATCTCAGAAAGGGCTCTTTTGGTCCGAATCTAAGAAATGGCTAAGACTACCAAAAATGCCAAAAAAATGACTCCACATGAAGTACAATGAGGCAGTACTCGCAACTCAACGTACATGAATAATAACCATGCACAAGCAGGCACCAAAAGTTGATGCAAGTAGTAGACAAGATCCTTGCGAGGATACTTTCTCTCAAAGTGCTAAAAAAAAAGCTTCTATTAATGCATAACATCTTGGTGTGAGATTGCTGCCACAAGTGCCTATGAAAGAATTGTACCTATATCTAGCAAACCTGTAATTCTTGCGTCCAAAGTAGCTAACAAATTGGAGGAAATCAAGATTTATGTCTCCGAAACAACCACAAGTGTCCTACATGTTGTCGATACAAGAATGGCAAGTTGTAACGAGATCGTAACCTTTTGAAAAATGTAGAGAGTTTGAAAACACATGTGAACTAAAAAATGGATGTATGCTCATGCTATATGCCCCCTTGCAAGCTTGCTAAGAGCCTGTGAAAAGTCCATATGCTTGTGTAGGTAAGAAGTCGCTATTGTCTTTCGCTACCTGATAGAAGTGCCATAAGCATTGATGCTTGAAATCAAAATGCTGAAGCTAATGTACTCACCGAATGAGTGCTAAAAGCACCAAACAAGGGTGTCAAACATGTGTGTTTGAATCTAGATGCTAGAGATAAACTTTTCCTCTATCACCAGGAAAACACCAAGACTGGGTGCCAATGTTGAAGGTACCGAGGGAGGTCGAGGCCAAGATGGTGCTAAAAAATGAGGATATGTTATAGCCAAGACTCCCTATGTGTGTGTGTGTGTGTGTGTGTGTGTGTGTAAAATGCCAAAAATCCAAAAAGTCATCTTAAGGTCAATGTCAAAATCAAAGAAGCCGATGGAGGAGAGAGTCTGATCCTCTCTCTCATCTCTCTCTCTCTCTCTCTCTCTCTCTCTCTCTCTCTTTCAAACCGATGTCAAAGATTGACATTTGGTTTTGTATGTGTGTGTGTGTATTACATGTGTCAGAAAACCTATCAGTTGTTATCCATGTCCTACTTAGAACCTTTTTTAACTTATACCTAACATCCATGTAGTGTTAAATATCAGCAAGTATCCATTCTCAAAATAGTAAGCCACACATGAAAGTGACATGTATATGTGTGTATGTGTGTGTGTGTGTTTGCACACTAACCCATGCACCATACTCAATGAGTTGGCAGTGTTACCATATACATGTAGTAGTGATGTGTGTGAACACACTAGGACCGCCGGGGCATTTTTCCCTCTTTAGGAGGTTTTTTCCCCCGAGCATTGTATATACACCCATCACTCTACTGCTATCTATCTTTCCATTGCACACTAAGTAACACACTCTCCATTGTGTTCCTTGATCTTCCTTCGTCTTCTCCAAGCTGTGTGTGTTTCTCTGCAACCCTAATTCCAACAATCGGTATTAGAGTAGGTTACGTCCTCCCGGGCTTGGTCGCCAGCTGCTCCAACACACGTCTACTCACTTTATTCGATTACAGTGAGGTTTGGCGAGTGTTCGCAGGTCGACAAATATTTCAGGCGATCTCGTTGAGCTCACTCTGCTCAAATTTTTGATTCGGACTCATTTCGGCCTCCGTTTCCACTACAGGTGGGTTTGCACAGGCAATTTCGTCATTTTGTGCAGAATTTTTGTCAGTGCTGTTTTTTGCATAATAGTTGCCTTTTAGTCTTCTACGGTTTGTGCTATATAGCACGTGTTGTTCCCACTCTGTTTCTCCTATTTTTGGGCAGTTTTCACATCAGGTGCAACATTTACCATGGCTGACAACAACACAGATGTCTTCAAGATGTTTGCTGATGAGGACAGGTTGAATGGGGACAGTTACCCTATGTGGGCTTATATGATGCAACACGTTCTTGTGTAAAAGGGTGTCTAGGATATTGTGAAGGGCATTGATGTACCTCCTGGTTCTGAGAATGCAGGAGATGTTGAGGATGTTGCAGGTCTTGCTGCAAGGATTGCTGCTATTAGAGTTGTTTTGCCTACGGTAGAACAAGTTCGTTGGGATGCAAAGGATGCGCAGGCTCATGCATTGATTGCGTTGTCTGTGAAGTGCACCATTGTTCCTCACATTCGTTCATCAAAATCTGCAAAACAGGCTTGGGATATTCTAGCAGGTCTTTATGCAAGCCGCAATGAGGCTAAAATTGCTTTGCTGCGTAAACAGCTGGAGTCAAAGATTATGCATGAGGAAGATGATATGGACACTTTTCTTGCTGGCGTCAAGGATATCAATGAGCAACTTATTTCTGGAGGTGAAGTCATTTCAGACAGTTCCCTTGTGCAGACTGTTCTTGATGCCTTACCAGATTCTTACCAGACTTTTGCTAGTACTTGGAGACTTATGACCCAAGGAAATCATGAAGTTGTCAAGTTTGATGCATTATGCACATTGCTCTTGCAAGAGTCACTTTCCAAAAAAAAATAGGACTAGGCAACGTGTAGTTGAACATGCTTTTATTGCTTCTCAAAGAAAGGGTGGTAGCAGCAATGCAGCCACTTCTTATGGTTCTGCTGCGAGTGGCAAAAATTATGTTCCTAATGCTTCTGCTGGCAGCAATTTGTCTAGAAATTTTGGTGATAAGGGCAAAAAGAAGATGTGTTGCCATTATTGTAAAGCTAATGATCACTTGATCAAGTCGTGTCCTAAGTTGAAGGCCAAAGAGGCTAAGAAGAAAGAGGGTGGTTCCACTGCAAATGCTGGTTCCACTACAAATGCAGCCATTGTTGAGTCTTCTGTGAAAGGAGAATGTGATGGTGATGTTAATGCAGAATGGCATTTTAGTGCAGAGTGCACTTACAATCCTGTTGTCCATGATGCATGCTTGTCAGTTGCTATAGATTCACATGTGTGGTATTTCAACAGTGGTGCTACAAAGCACATTACCTCACATCGTGAATTGTTCACCTCTCTCGAGTCTGTCCCTCATGGAATTTAGTCACTTGTGCAACCAATGCTTCTTATCTGGTTCAAGGAGTTGGAAAGATTGTGCTTACCGCTGCAAATGGCAGTTCCTTCACACTTGTTGATTCACTTTATGTACTTGGGATCAAGAAGAATCTCTTGTGTGTATCCGCACTTGCTAGACTTGGACTTGTAGTCAAATTTGTGGATGACAGATGTACAGTTCATGATCTCAGTTTTGGTGATGAAATTGTTGCATCTGGCCTTTTGTGCCGTGGGCTGTATAAGATTACTTTGTATGACAAGTGTGGACAAAATTTTGCAAATGCTGTTGCAGATTCAAGGGCTATTTCAGATGCAAAACTTTGGCATGCACATTTTGGTCATCAGCAAGGGATGAAAATGTATCGAAATGTACTATGGGCACCTCCGTTCCGATCGAGGAGGGGAGTATATTCTCATGAATTTAATGCATTTTTGGCTAGTCATGGGATAAAACACCAATGTACAGTGCCTTATACACCTCAGAAAAATGGTGTTGCTGAGAGGAAAAACAGTTCACTTACGGAAATGGCACGATGTATGGTCAAAAGTCAAGCTTTGCCGCATTCTTTTTGGCTTGAGGCCATCATGTGTGCCACTTATGTACTAAACAGGTGTCCTACGAAAGCTTTGCAGTCTATTACTCCATATGAAGCATGGCATGATAGAAAGCCTTCTATTGAGCACATGCGTGTTTTTGGCTGTTTGGCATATGCTTTGGTGCCACAAGTGAAGCGCAGAAAATTGGATGATAAGGCTGTCAAATGTATTTTTGTTGGTTATAGTGCTGAAAGCAAAGGTTATAGGTTGTATCATCCACAAACAAAATGTATTCTGGTTTCACGGGATGTAGTGTTTGTGGAAGATTCTGTTCAGCCCTTGCTGTCATGTACTAGAGACAATAATGTAAGCTCACAGGACATTTATGACACTTTGTTGCCTCTTTTCAGTGGTGGAATATGAATGTAAGTTCCAATGAGGCAAATGTACACCCTATGGGGGTTTCTGAAAATGTTTTAGATTAGCCTATTACTGATGCAGATGTACATGATGTACTTGATGAAGAAAGGGCTGAAAATGAGCAGGCTAGAGGTATGCCAAAATGGTAGTAAATTGGATGCACCTTTGTCTAGTCGTACTCGTTCAGGCTCTCGCCATGCATCTTATGCATCAGATTGTTATGCTTTGGCTGTGTCAAGCTTACATGATGTTGAGGAGCCTCTGTCTTTTGATCCCGAGGAGGTCACCTAATAAAAATGTAACCTATCACGTGAGTTCAACAGAAGGGTTTTTAAAGTTCTTGAAACTTACAGAAATATATATACAGAAGGGACTTATTTTTTCAAATTTTAAAAAAACTTACAGATTTTAAAAGAAAAGGCTACATTATATTCTTAACAAAATTCACAGACAAGGGGTTTTACAAACATGTCTTGAACGCACGTGATATGGTAGTTTTACACATAGTGAACCCCCCGAGCTTTTGATGAAGCACAGAATTCAGAAAATTGGATGGCTGCCATGCAATCAGAATATGATGCACTCATAGAAAATGACACATGGACTTTATATGATTTGCCTCCTGGCAAAAAGGCCATTGGTACAAAGTGGGTTTACAAGTTGAAACGCAAGCCAGATGGTAAGATTGATCGCCATAAGGCTCGACTTGTTGGAAAGGGTTATGCACAGCAAAAAGGCATAGATTATGAAGAGACTTTTGCTCCCATTTTTCTTATGACTACTGTGCGTTTTCTATGTGCATTGGCAGCTCATTTTGGTTGGGATGTACATCAATCAGACATTGTTACTGCTTTCTTGAATGGTGACATATTTGAGGAAGTTTATGTAACGCAGCCTCGCTGTTTTGTCATAAAAGGACAAGAGGACAAAGTGTGGAAATGTAACAAGGCTTTGTATGGGTTGAAGCAATCTCCTCGTGCTTGGTATGAGAAAGCTGACACTCATTTGGTTAAACAAGGCTTTCGTAACAGTCCAACAAAAAGCACATTGTATGTAAAGCGTGAGGGTGATGTACTTCTCATTGTGGTTCTTTATGTTGATGATTTGCTGATCACTGGACCAAATGAGAGACATATTGCTGAATTTAAGGCTGATTTGAATGCTACTTTCAAGATGAAAGATTTGGGGCTGTTGCATCATTACTTGGGTATACAGTTTAAGCAGTGTGATGGTGGTATTGCCTTTGTCAGAAAAGTTACATAGAGACATTGCTATGTAAGTTTTTACTTGAGGATTGCAAACCTATTGCCACTCCCATGGAAACAGGTTTGAAGTTGAGTCTACATGATGCTGGCGATCCTGTTGATGTCACTCTTTATCAAACTGTTGTTGGCTGCCTCATTTATGTATGCAACACGAGGCTAGATATTCTGTTTGCAGTCTCATAGGTCAACAGATTTATGCATAGCCCAGGGTCTAAGAATTGGCAGGATTTCAAGAGAATTTTCCGCTACCTTAGTGGCACTTTACATCTTGGCTTGTTTTATCCCAAGGGGGGATCATTGCCACCAGACTTACATGCTTTTTTGGACTCAGATTGGGCTGGTTGTTTTGACACGTGAGTGTCCACAAGTGGTTTTTGTTTCATGCTTGGCAGTTCATGTATATAATGGTTGAGCAAGAAGCAACCTACTATGGCCACTTCGAGTTGTGAGGCTGAGTACAGGGCAGTCTTCACAGCTACGGTTGAGTGTGTATGGCTCAGACGCCTTATGGCTGATTTGGGTGTTGGATAGGACACTGCCAACACTATCTACACTGACAGTCAGAGTGCATTGTCAGTTACGAGGAACCCAGTTTTTCATGCTCGCACAAAGCACATCGAGGTGCATTACCACTATGTCAAGGAGAGGCTCTCAACAGGAGAGATCAGCTTGGTTTATGTGCCAACACACGACAACCTTGCAGATCTTTTCACAAAGGCATTATCTCGTGAGAAGCTTGAAGCTTTCCGTAAAGATTTGGGCTTACTCTCCTTTGTGGAGTGATCATGTCCTCAGGGCATGGCACTTCCCTTTACTCATGTGCCAGCTCTTGTTCACCGCATCACTCCAGGGGGGATTTGTTACCATATACATGTGGTAGTGATGTGTGTGAACACACTAGGACCGCTGGGGCATTTTTTCCCTCTTTAGGAGGTTTTTCCCCCGGAGCATTGTATATACGCCCATCACTCTAGGGCTATCTATCTTTCCATTGCACACTAAGTAACACACTCTCCATTGTGTGCCTTGAGATTCCTTCATCTTCTCCAAGTTGTGTGTGTTTCTCTGCAACCCTAATTCCAATAGGCAGTAGTCCCATTGAGTATGGGCCTACTGCCTCATCAAGTTGATGAGAGAAGAATAGTCAAATTTGAAGCCAAAGAGTTGTATCATATCAAAAAATTCATGAGTATCATTGGAGCTATAAGTGACAACGTTAGCAGAGAGGATTATACTCCAGTCGGAGTTTTAAGGCTTTGTTAGCCAATAGAGAATAGTATGGGTGCCATTCATAATTAGTTGTAGAAGTTTTCCATGCTTTGACTAGTTTCTATGGATAGTCCTCAAACAAACCTTCCATCCAAGAGTAGTTCCTTTATAGGTAAAATGTTCCTGAAATCATAAGAATCAAAATAATTACACAAGGCTAAGTAATTTTGGATCAATCTGCAACCTAAACCAGCAGAGTCAAAGATTACAATAGTTTTGAGCAGGAATCCAATCTATAGACAAGGAAAGACCACCTAACTCCCACCTAATGCCTGTCAACCTAACAAGGAATTATAGAAAGTGGATCCATCAAAGCCTATAGACAAAAATCTCCAAATCTAGCATCCTTATTTCCCAGCTTTCTAGAAGAACCTTGTGTTTAGGACGTGTGTGTTGCCGTTTTTAGACTTATACACAAAAGAACATAATGCTTCAAAAGAGAGTTGGATTTAAACAAAGGATAATGATTAGCACAAAAATAACTCGGTCTTTGACTCATTTTTGTACATCATAGTGAGAATGAGGCATCATTCTATTGTTTTGTATATAAGATATTCAAGAACAACTTAGTCTAAAGTGAAAGAGGCCAGGTTCGATAGTAATGGACAGAAGCAAAGCCAAAAAGATCCTAAGTAAAGATAGAGTCCTCACCTGCATCCATATAAACAAGACAACAGGTTTGTTAGCCTTGAATACGTATTACACAAACTCACCTGCATCCATATAAACAAGACAACAGGTTTGTAAGCCTTGAATACGTATTACAGGTGTCAACGGACCTATTAGTTGTTATTCATGTCCTACTTCAAAACTTTTTAACTTATACCTACCATCCATGTAGTGTTAAATATTAGCAAGTATCCATTCTCAGAACAGTAAGTCATACATGAAAGTGACATATGTATGTGTGTGTGTGTGCACCCACAACTTTCACCTTTGTAAAGAAAAGGTGCCTTGTAATTTCCATATATGCCTAATTCCTCCAAGCATTAGCATTTCAAGCTTCAAATTTCTCTAAGATTGAAAGTAACTATGGGGTCTTGAAATAGGGCACATCCCACATAATGTGGGCATTGCAAAAAAAAAGATGATTTTTTTTTTCATAAGGTTGAAGTTTAACATTGCTTAATGCCTCCAAGCCTTAGCATTCCAAAGGTTCAAGATTTTTTACGCTTCACCTTTCATTTTTTTAATAAAAATTTTAATAGCCAAACTCACAACTGTGAGTGGAGATATATATTAAAGCATAATAGAAAAAAATACAACACCTCCTTGCTTTGACTCAGCTAGGGATGACACAGTACAACCAAGAGTGCTACCATCCAACATACAACCTACACGAGCTTTTAGAGGGAGCCCAAACCTAATTTTCCAGATACATAAATGCCAAAAAATATGACCAAAGACACCCTGGTTGCCACTAGCTAGGTTAACCTTGCCACAAAAAAGCTAGCTGACAAGGGCCCAATGAGCCACCACCACACAGAATACAACCACCATCCGGGAGGTAAAAAGAACCTGAGAGCAACATCAAACCAACACCAAGAAATTGAAATCATCTCCCACAAAGCCTAACCAACACATGAGATCAGAAGCTAACGGATGCACCACTACCATGAAAAATTCCATCGTGCCATCACCAAGATCCAAAACCACAGCCAAGAGAGTGCCACCAAAGGGCATCCACTACCACCGGAAAACACCATGCACTTTAGATTGTACCTTCAGCCACATATCAAACCACAACAATCCAATAACTACCACCATCATCAAGATCCATACACCCACCATTCAGCTCTTCCACCCCGTATCCCTTATGCAGAATATGGCAAGCCCTACCTCACAGTCCAAAACAAGATCATGGCGAAGGAGGAGAGACCTACAACAACCTTCCATGTTGCTATGTGGAAGATGTATGTGCCATTGATGAGGCCTCCACCCTCCCAATGATGCCGTCCAACATCGCATGATAGCCTCCTGCCGCCATAAGCCATCGAAGGATTTCCACTCAAAGAGAGGGGGATGAAAAGCCACTTAAAGGCAAAAAATAAGGGACACAATTGAGCAGCAGGAGGGGAGCCCAGGGTTACCCACCAGCCAGGGTTCCTCCCCAAGATGACCTTTGTACCAGGAGCCTATCGAGTAATCAAAATCCTTTCAAGGGGGGTAGGCCTTATAAAATCTAGCCCTTGATCTTGTGTCATCTCCTATTACTAATTTTCTAATTAATTTTTGTTAGAAGCATGTTAGTTTGAATATGTAGTAGAAATGATGCGTGGTTGTACACCCCAGAATGTAATCTATGTTGAGGTGAGTCTATGCATAAAGCAAGCTAAATCTAATCAAGGTCTCATTGATATCAGATCACAAGAATGGCCTCTCCTTCTATGGATTGGCTTGATCTAAGGGACTCTTTACCATTGCAAGCCAATACTCAAATATGTCCAAGGTTTCTCTCTTTCTCAAACAAGAGAGGATTTGAGGTAAGAAAGAGAAAAAAGAGATGTCTTTATTTTGAAGGCAAAGAGTGCAAACATTTCTTGTTATTGGTTATTCAAAATTCTGGTCTCTAGTGTTTCTAATTAGATAAGGAGAGCTCTTAATGCTAGATTTGTCAAGTAATCTAAATAGCATGAGTAGCTAAAAAAAAACTATGGGTTTCTCTTAAAGAAAGAAGTCATCTTGGGGCTCCCAAGAGTTGCTACAAAGCATGAAATGGATTCAAACCATGTATGTTGTCATGAATTTCTTCCCAAAAAGAGCTTTCATTTACCTCTTTGAATGTTGTGTAAACAGTCAAAGACAAGAGTAGCAACATAAACACCAAGAGAGTGCAGTACAAAAGTCATGAGATGGAATCCAAAAAAAGGAACTCTAAGCACCAACTTGAGCTCTCTATGCATGAAGATACAAATAAAAAAGACAATTCAAACAATCATATTTTCTCTTCTATTAAAGAAGAAAGAATTTTTGGGATAACATATTTGCTTTCTCTAAACCAAGGTGACGAGACACGAAGGCCTGCTATGTTAAGGGGAGAATAAAAATTCTCAAGAGTAAGTTGAAATGAATGTTCACAATCACATGCCTTTTTTTTGCGTTTTAATATAAATTGTATTATCCAATATACATACATAATCATAGATAGATTATATATTACAAAGGGCCCCACTAAAACAATAAGTTGAAAGGTGCATGCTACACATTAGCATTTCAAAACTGAATAAAATAAAACACAAAGTAAAAAAATAAAATAAAGGAGTATATTGACAAATCGAAGAAAAAAATATTTTAATGCTTTGGCAAAAAAGATAGATTTGATAAGTATAAAAATTATTAATAATTTAATAAACTATTTTTTTAAAGTCCTTAAATGAAAGTATGCTTTACAAATTATATGTATATTTTTTAATGAATCAATACTTCACATCCTATGAATGCACTCTTTATTCTTTTGTTTTTTAAAGCTTTTCTTAATATGCCAAAAAATAAGTGAATGCAGCTTTGATTTGACAAAAAGCATTTAAAAATGATTGCAACTTTGGAAATAGCATTTAAAGGGACCATTTATTTTTCTTCAATACTTTTAAGCTCTCTTTAGGGACACATGTCTCACAATTAGAATTGAAGGACCTTCACCCATATGATACTAACTCCTTTAGCAAGGCCAAAAATGTAGGCTCATTTGTTTTAATCATGTATCTAGTTTTTCGTGTTGCTTACATTTTTGGCAAGCAAAGATGTGTCGATTCTACTTTCTCATGATGCACAAGGATTCAAATTATTTATGTACCATGTCTCAATGGCTACCTAGGATGATACATGAGATGCTACAATTGAGCTACTATAGCTAGCACACAATAGTTAACTACTCCTATAGTTAACACAAAAGGTTTTGTGCCACATGAATGATGAGAAAGAAGTATATTCTTAAAGCACATGTCTCTCTTGCTACAGAACACTATGCCATTTAAGCTCCATTTACTGTATGATGACAAGATGTCAACTTATAACACTTGAGGAAAAGACATATCCTTGAATATTTTCTCAATATTTGAAGCGTCACAAAGAAAAACCATATGCTTGAGAGTGAATATTCATGGTACTTTTCTTCTCTTTGTTTCAAAGACACAAGAATCAGATATTATGGTAATAATTTTTTTTAACATTTAAGGTTGCTAAGCAAGTTTTCTTTTGTAATTGTTCGTGAAAGAAGTTATTACATTTAATAGACAAAGCATATCTCTATTATAAAGTATTGTTTTGATTGTATAATGGGGTCTAAAAAGTTTTTCCCATGTTAAGGATACAATGTGCAAGGTTTTTTTATCATTTGACTTGTTGTACTAAAGATAAAAGACACCATCCAAATACAATAATAAAAGAGTAAATAACAAGCTTACACATTGAATACTTTTCAAAGTTTCAAATAAAGACCGGCTACTACTTTTGGCAAATGAATATATACAATCTTATTTAGAGATAAATTCTAACATATATATGTTGTAGTAAAAGAGTTAACTCTCAATTAAAGCATCATAACTCTCTTTTTTTTCTTACCCCTTTGCAAGGAGTATGCGTATGATCTTTTAGATATTATTCTACAGATAAGAGCACACTTTACATTAGAAAGAAAATGATGTCTGGGAGGGCCTCTTTATTTTGGTAGTTTACGGGAGTCAAACCTTTAGTATTAAGAAATAAATCAAAGGACATCTCTTGAATTCAAACAAAGAAAATGGCTAGTTTATTTGTAAGTCAAAATTTCCCCCACAACAAAAGTTAAAATTTAGCGAGTAAAACCATATCAACTACTATATATGTATATATATATGGAAAGAGCTCCTTATGTAGATTACAAATCTCTAATATTTTCTCAAATCTGAGATCATATGTACAAGTCATGGAAGGTAAAAAATCGTGGAATCTAATATCAACTCATGCTCTAATGATGAAATGAATCACATGTATTTTTTTCAATCATATAGTGATTGCTTCTTTGACTCTATCCCAAGTGAATTATCTCATTCAAGAGAGGATGATGGGGCCATAAGATCGAGTTAGTGCTTGTAATTGCTCCTCTGAATAGAATTCCTTATTGTGTTTCTCTCACAGAACAAGAGGAGATTATCTCCTAAGTGATTGAGCTCATAGAAAAGGCAATGGTATGTCCAGGGTCATCTCCTTTTTGCTCACTTGCGCTTTTAGTGCAAAAGAAGGATAGGTCCTATCATATGTATGTGGACTATTGTGCACTACATAAGAGCACAATACAGAATTGATTTCCAATACCTTGCATAGAGGAAAAGCTACAGGTTCTTCCTACTTTGATAGAATTGACATTAAAAAAATAATAATAATAATAATAAACAATTCCTTTGACCCTTCTGACTAGACAGGGGGGATTGTTGCAAAAAAGAAAATCTTCAGGCACTTGGGAGCCCCCTTGGGGGTGGATGTAACTCACAAACAAAGATTTCATCGGGTTGTTGAAAAAAAAAAAAGAGAAGGTGGGCGTATGCTCTTGTTCCATTCCCGAGCTGGGTTAAAGTGATAAATTCATATACGCTCCCTTATATTGCCTTCAATAGCTCACTTCTTAAGATGTCTAAGTGTCACTGGAAAGAATTCTTAAAACCATTAAAAAACTTTTTATGAAAAAATAGCACGAAAACCTCCAGACCATGGCAGCAGGGGGCCAAATGGAAATCAGTCTCTCGACCAGTGGTTCAGGAGGTCTTTAAATTATTAACCCAGCTACCCATGCGGAGGTCTTGTGCGCCAAATTTATGATTTCCTTGGCTAAACATGACCAAATTTGGGATGTAATGACCAAGGAGATGTTAGATTCAACTAATCTTGGTTCAAAAGTGGGAAGTGAAAAGGGGTAGATTTCCACGACAAACTCTTAGCCTCGACGTGGTCTAACCTAGGTCTAGGTGGCAACTCAAGGGAAATAGTGAGGAAGTGTAAAAGAGAAACTGGGGTATTGGAGTGGGGGGAAGAAACCAAGTACTTCAAGAACTCCATCTTGCACTAGTCTAGCCTAAGTCTAGGTGGCATATTAGAGGAACTAGTGAGGAACTGCAAAAGAGCAGTTGGGGTATAATTGGAGTGGGGGGAAGAAACCAGGTGCTTCAAGAACTCCATCTTGCATTGGTCCCCTTGGCTTGCTAAATTTCTAGAACCACCACAAAGCCCTATTGGATAGAAACTGCTAGGAAAGTGAATAATAAGGGTATGAACTGGCTTGCTTAATTTTGAGACGGTAACAATAAGAGCTGGAAAACCATTGACTTACTGGCAACCTAGTTTCAACTAAATGTCTTTGAGATAGTGTTAGTCAACGGAGTAATAAAAGAGTTGGACAAGGTTGTAATTCCAATCTATGAATCCGGTTTTGAGTGGAGCACTTGGAGTTAGCCCGAAAGTAGTCGTTTTTGGGAACCCCATTCTAAAGGCATCTATCATGCATTAATGCACGAGACTAAGTGGTCTAGCCTCCTCAACAAAATATGGAAGAGACAATGGCCAGAAGAACAATGGGGGGAAGCCATGGAGAACATCTGGAAGCTAAAGTGGCCGCAATTTATGAAGATATTTTTGTGGAAGGTGATGTGGGGTGCTCTATCAAAGGGGGTAAAGATACAAGAAAGAGGAATTGGGTACGATTGTTGCTTGGGGTGTACATAGCTAGTGAAGATTTGGCCCACCTTTTCATGGAATGTCAGGCGATCGGAGGCCTAACAGGGAAAATATGCAAGTGGGTCCAAAGGACATGGTAGATTAGGTTCTTCAAGGCTGATTTTTTCCTTTGCTTATCTGCACTAAAACTATTAGGTATTTCTTCTTACACCATATATGGAAAGCAAGGAATTGTCATGTATTTGAGGGAGACCTTCATGTAGAAATATTCTTAGAGATTCTACAAGAAAGCAAAGTGATGATATATACGTTCAAAAGCAAGCAAGATTTGCGAGACTGGTATAGGGCTACCCATGCCATGTTGTCAACCTCCTACAAGAAGTATTAGCCTAGATGAGAGGTGGTAGACATCCATTTTGTAATCTCTAGCGCCTCAAGGATCAGTCTGAGCTTGAGGCTATTTTGTAAATTCTATGTTGTGATTCATACAATCCACTCACAAATTGTTAGTTTTGAAAAAAAAATTGACCTTAAAAGTGTCTACATGTTTCTTATGCAAAGTGGGTTGTACGAATATCTAGTAATACATTCTTTGAGATATAATCATCTACCTTAACTTTGAATAAACACAAAGAGCATGTAAAGGCGATTTTTGAAAAAGTACTTGCTGACAAGCTCTATGTAAATGGAAAGAAAAGTGAATTCTTTCTCAATGAGATACAATACTTGGGTCATATTATCTCTAAATAAGGAATTTGTATGGATCCTGACAAAGAGTATTAAATGAGCCACATTCAAAGAACTTACATAGGCTCATGTAAGTTCTTTGAATGTGGCTCATGTAAGACATAAAAAATACGGCCTCAATCTTGTGTCGTATCCTATTAATAATCTTTGAGGGGAGGTAGGACATAAAAAATACGGCCTCAATCTTGTGTCGTATCCTATTAATAATCTTTTCCTTAATTTTGGTTATATGCATGCTAGTTTGAATATGTATGTGGAAATCATTAAGAAGTGAATGGGATATAAGAAGGCCTCTTTATTTGGTAGTTTAAGGTGGAAATTGATTTCAATGCTAAAAAAATAGGACGTATTTTACTGTAGCATATCATCAAGCCAAAGGAATTGGTGGAGCTATTGGATGATCCATTCAATGCTAGCATTGTCAAAGTTTTATGCTAGAAATATTTCAGTTAATTGAGAGACAATGTGTCGCCTTAGGAGATGATGGAGGTATGTGACAGTGTAGGAATAAGTTGCAAGGCTAAATGATGTTGCAAGCGTGTTAGGTGGATTTCAATATGTGGAGGATGTCATGCCCTCGGAAGACAACAAATCCTTTCGCTACAACAAGTTCAACAATGTGTATGTTGACTTATTAAAACTATGTGAGTCAATGATCAGGTTCTATGAGGTGACACAGGAGGAGTGTGATGGTAAGGTTACCTTTGTTATAAAGCTTGATGAGTGTCAAGTTGTCAAAGGTCAACGACTCAAAAGAGTAAGCATTACATTGATGAACAAGGCCTTGGTGGGCATCGATGTTGAGCTAACAAGAAGGATGCTAAGAAGAAGGAAAACGTGTTTAGAGATTTAGTTAAAGAAGAATGTAGGTGTTTTTTATCTCTTCATCCCCCACATGAGACACATGAGTCCTGAAAATGGTATTTCAATCACATGCCAATTGTTGACATCATTTGTCAACAATAGAAAGGACAAAGATTAAAGGTTTTAGGTTTGGGTATGTCCCAAGTTGAATGGAATTTGGTAGGAGACTTGAAAACTTTTAAGTGTATGTTAGAGTGCAAGCAAGGTGAAATGACCCTCTTTCTATGCATTTAGTGCTACCACATAAAGTCTCGATGGGAACTGAAGGCAAGGGTGCAAAATGCTAGCAAGTCAAAGGATGGCAAGGGAAAGGGTGACAAAGTTGCAACCAACTTTGTGAAAGGTGTATCCACTACACAAATAGTGAGTAAAGCACTACAAAAATGGTTTCAAGGTATCCTTAGTTGTGACCAAAGTGTACCCCCTAATTGAGACATGGATGATCCAAATTGGGATCCTATTCTATAAATTCCACTAATGAATGTGCATGTGTGCACCCTTCATGCCTGTCTACAAATTCTTGACAAGTTGCTAATGCCCCATATTAATTATGCTTGACATATGGAACCTCCAAAAATAACAAAAGAGTGTATAAGAGAAATTGAGGCTATTAATTATGCTTGACATATGGAGCCTCCAAAAATAACAAAAGAGTGTATAAGAAAAATTGAGGCTATTCTATCAAGTTTTGGTCTCCATGGCGGTGCAATTGAGCTATCAAAGGACAAGAAGGCATGTGGAACTACACAAGATTGCCCTAATAAAAATATATATGGGTGGTAGTAAAGCGAGGCATTTGATTTCAGTCCATTCTCACTCCCAAATTCCCACTAAGTTTTAGTTGTGGAAAAATGTGTGTGACATAACCACCTACAGAGGTAACGAAGAAACCCTTGGAATTAAGCGCGCTCATGTGAGGCAGCCTATTGACAATATTTTTCATCTGTTGTAAAAGGAAAAGCTAACCTTTAATGAGATCTCTACCTTGAAATTTGCAATCAATAGTTTCATAGCTCAAACGGTTGATGCTTGGGGGGAAACTCACATAACACATTACATGGTGGGTTGAACACTTAAGTCTCTAGAGTTGAATTGCTTCTGTGTTTGAACTAAAGTCATTTTTTTTTGTAGCACATACTTTTTTCACATGGTGCATTTTTTCTTGACATATATGGTTCATTGGGCATCTGGAGTAGCCAAGGAATGGAGCACTCACACTATCAAGAAAAAGAATTATACTTCAAAAATACACGTCATGGAGGTGAAAGGAAAGGAGCAATGCCCTAGGGACATGAGATGTTCAAATGGTTCTATACAATTTGGTGGAGAGAGAAAGGAAGAAGACTAGAGTGAAAAATAGTTTGAAATGCAAGATAGCAAAAGTGGTTAACACGAGGCGATCACAATCGTATCATGCTTTGAATGCAAAAGATTGTTTTTGGCAATGATTAGAAAAGGTGATGAAATGATGTGCATTGGATTGAAAAATGATAAATTTTACACTAATCATTTCAATATGGTAAACATGCATTGTTATACCAAGTGATTTTTTTGACAGCGTGAAGTTTCATCTCTTTTGAAGCTTTTTGAGTTTTTACTTAGTTTTGTTAAGTTTTCAAAAAAATTCAAGTTTTTTAAAAATTTTAAAAACTTTGAGTGCTTCATGCTTACAACTTGAAGTCCATTTCTCACACAGGTTCTAGGAGATCCTTTTAAGCACAAACGAGTACGCACTCATATCTTGCACCAGATGAATGATACACAATATCAAACCAATATGCACACCAATGGCACCATCACCACTCACACCATAGTAAATCTATAACCATAAGCTCATGTTGAATCCACCGCTTCAAATCCACAACCTCAACTACATGTGGATAGCCCAACACTACAACCCGCTCCAAATGCCCAATAACCTTCCCAACCTTTGAATCGGGAGGATAAAAGCACCATGCACCAATTTTTTTGTGATGTTTCACCATTAAGTCATGTTTACCACACATCTCTATCGGATGTCCCAACACTCTCATCTCTACAAAGAGCCAACCAAGAAACACAAACAAGTGAAGAAAAATACCGAGTTTTGCTACTAAAACAAGAGATGCCGCCCATCACCACACATACAGCTCAAGCAACCACAACAACGGAGATGGCTCGATTGAGTCCCTTCACTTTGTTTGCAATAGGGCTTCATTCATTAGAGTGACACTTAACCTCTATAGCCTTCAACCTTTCACTATTTGGCACTCATCGAGTTTCAACACAAAAGAGACCTTTGTGCCAAGCACTGCAAAACAAGTAGAGACAAGACCTTAGACATCACAGTCTATGATAACAAAAATACAACCAAAAGTAATAAGTATAGTGTGTCACCTTCTTCAGGTAACTCATAGAATCTAAGCATAGATTTCTAAAGCCTTTTGAGGTCCACAAATATATTATTCCACATTGTGTAAGAAAAGCCCTTCTCCAAAGATCTTATGGAGTTTTGCCTAGATTTTCCCCTTGTCTTTTGTATACATGAAGCATAACGTGAAGCAGACATTGTGTCATCAATGTGCAGATATGCCCCAATGCAAGAGCACGCCTTCATTTGTGACCTTCTTTGCAAGGTTGACCTTGTGTGAAATGGGAAAGGGTGAAAGCATGTATAGGTGGCCTGGAAAGTAATGTCAAGGACATTGATTTTTTGCGCTTAAAAGTGGGTGTTTTAAAAGTGCTTCAAATCTCAAAAAGAATATCACTCTCCTAAGGTACGTCAATTAAGTCTCCCAACGTACCACAATTAATGAGACTAAATGGAATTTACTGCTGAACGCTGGGTTATTGTCCGCCGCTTCTTTCCTGCTACAACCTGTCTGAGCTTTCTTTGTCTATGAGATCTCTCTTGGAGCTCTATCTAGCTCCTCTATGTCTCTCTCTCACAGAGCTCTTGCTGAGATTTTTGTATCGCTCAGCCCCCCCTCTCTCTCTCTTTCTCTCTCTAAGCATGGCTCCTCTTGTGTCTGAGCTCGCGCTCATCTCTCTCTCTCTCTCTCTCTCTCTCTCTCACGAACTCTATCTCTATAGGTTCCTCTTCTACTTGATGATTCTTGAGGTATGTAAACACTTATTATGCTTTGTTAGTATCTTGCTAATTAGTGCAAGAAGTGCCATGTATTAATTAAAAGTATAGCGTGTAGTTATGATTTGTATTGTATTTCTTGTAGAGCAATCCTTTGAAAGTACTGCAACAATGGAGCACAGTGAAGAACTGTCTATCAGCTCATCTTCATTAAGTAGAGAAGCTCAACTTCAGCGTAGAAAATTAATGAGGGAATATTGGGCTGCTCAGAAACGAAAGCAACGGTCAACTTTGTGACGGAAAGCAATACGGGGGAGATGGATGAAAGAAAGAAACGAAGGATATGTCAATCTATGGTACAACACTTTGATACATTAACCGTGGGAATGGATGCAAGTGGTCTTTGATGAACTTCTTCAACATCCTTGCTTCCTTACTATGCAGAGTAAATCCAAAGAGTTGGAAGCAATTATACTGAGAAACATCTGCAACACTTTGAATCATGTGAAGGTCCCAAGATCTTCAGACGAGTTTTTTGGGAAGAAATCAGCAATGATGATGTTGGTGAATGGTGGAAGCAAGGAGCAAAACACTGACATGAGCATACCACAAGCTGCCAAGCTTATGGGGATCCACAAAAGAAACTTATATTTAGCCAAACATCACTTAATAGTGTCAAGTGAATCCGATGGTTCGTTCCCTGCATCTGCGTGTCATAGAGATGATGCACGGAGAACTCACATCACTCAAACTGTTAAAGACATAGTCTTTCAATTTTGGACGGTTGACACGAGGGTGTCCCCCAACAAGAAAGATGTTTGCAGTAAGAGACTAGCTAGATGTTCATATGTAAAGCATCCAATCCACCTTCTTGAGGAGCCTCATGTAATTGATAATTTTTTTAGCACTTTTTATTGGTGCTACAACTCATATTCCTGCTACAAAATTATGTTTCTATACCACTTTTTATTGGTGCTACAACTCATTACTGCCACAACATTATGTTTCTATACTTCTTTTTTATTAGTGCTACAGCTTGTTTTGGTGTTTTGCACCACTTTCTAGTGGTGCTGCAGCATTAAAAAGTGGTGAAACATTACTATACGGGTCTCTAATTGTATCTGAACCACTTCTAAAATTTGATCAATAGTTCTAAATGTTTTTGAAGCACTTTTACTTGTGTTTCCACACCACTTTTTAGTGTGTTTGAACCAGTTTTTAATGTTTAAGAAATAGTTTTTACTAGAAATGCACCAACGCTTCACCGTAAACCCTACAAAGTGGTGTTCACCCACTAAAAAGTCTTGTTTACCCAATGCTAACAGACGTGTTTTACAAACTCGTAGGGGTGTTACAGGTGCAAACGTTTTTGGTGGTGCAGCTCACTTTTTCCAAGTGATGTAGCAGCTTTTAGTCATGGTGCAACAGTTATAGTAGTGCCATAGACTTTTTACTGCTGCTGCACGAATGGTGCCCACCACCTTATGATGGTAACCAAAACCATATTAGTGGAGTTTGAACACATTTTGTTAGTAAACACTTACAAGTGTTGTCACACCACAATGAAGCGGTGCACACAACACTTACATGTATAAAAACCACTTTCACGTGGTGTCTGACCGCATTCAAGTGGTGAGAAGCCACTTTCATGTGCTAAGTCACTACATCAGTCCATCACTCCATGCAAGTGGTCAGACACCACTCCCAAGTGGTGTGACACCACTTTCAAGTAGTAACTAAAACCTTATCACTGCAATCAAGCGGAAAGTTCCCACTTTCAAGTGGCCAGACACCGCATTCAAGTGACAAGAAAACACGTTAAAGTGGTGACTGCCCACTTTGAACTAGTTTCTCACCACTCTCAAGTGGTCATCAAGTGGTGAGACACCACTTTCATGTGCAAAGTACTACGTTAGTCATCACTCCATGCAAGTGGTGAGACACCACTCCCAAGTGGTGAGACACCACTTTCAAGTGGCCGAACACCACATTCCAATGACTTGAATCTGCGTTCAAGTGGTGACTGCCCACTTTGAACTAGCTGCTCACCATTCTCAAGTGGTCATCAAGTGGTGAGATACCACTTTCAAGTGATAGCTTAAACCTGGTCACTGCAATCAAGCGGCAAGCTCCCGCTTTCAAGTGGCCAGACACTGCATTCAAGTGACCAGAATCAGAGTTCAAGTGGTGACTGCCCACTTTGAAGTAGTTGCTCACTAATTTCAAGTGGTCATCAAGTGGTGAGACACCACTTTCATGTGCTAAGTCACTACGTCAGTCATCACTCCATGCAAGTGATGAGGCACCACTCCCAAGTGGCAAGACACCACTTTCAAGTGGTAGCTAAAACCTTGTCACTGCAATCAAGCGGCAAGTTCTCGCTTTCAAGTGGCCAGAAACCGCATTCAAGTGACCAGAATCCGCGTTCAAGTGGTGACTGCCCACTTTGAAGTAGTTGCTCACCACTCTCAAGTGGTCATGAAGCACTTTTCACAAGAGCTCCTCCACTTCCAAGTTGTGTTGGACCACTATCTAGTTCTGATGTTGGTCTGCCGCCTAGTATTTTGTCCCTCCCAGCTACTTTTTAAGTGCTAGATTTTAATTGGTGACTGGCCACTTTGAACTAGTCACTCACCACTCTAAAGTGGTCATCAAACACTTTTCACAAGAGCTCCTCCACTTTCAAGTTGTGTTGGACTACTATCTAGTGCTAATGCTGGTCTGTCGCCTAGTATTTTGTCCCTCCCAGCTACTTTTTAAGTGCTAGTTCTGAACTTCCCCAGAACTTTCATGTCCTTACTCACCACTTTTTAATCGTTTCCCACCATATTCAAGCAGTGCACACCATTTTTTATTGACTGTTCATCACCGTCAAGTGGTTTGAATTCACTTTAAAGTCGTGCCAAACCACTTTTTAGTTACGGTGAATGCGGTTTCTCACCACTATTAAGTTGTCCTCACACAACCTCTTAATATTCTACCTTTTTGTATGGTTACTAGTTTCTACACTAATTTGTATTTGTGGTGCATTATTTTCATACATAAAACAATACTACTGAATGTATCAGTACTAGTTTTTAGTGGTGCACACAAGTTTTTAGTGATATAGAATCACTTTTCCAAAAACGTCTATATATCCACCAAGAATGTACAATATATAACGTTTCTGGCACTTCCGGATGTACAATCTCATTCATCTCCATTTATAACAAAGTGCTCAAAGACTAGACTCGAAAGTTCATCTTTGGGATTGCTGATGGGGTTTGCCCTTGTATACTCCAAGGTATTGGGGGTTAGTGCCCATCTGCATAGCCATGGCAATAGTGTGCGCGTGAGGTAATCAGGGTCTTGTTCTTCATCAAGAGGATCAAAGGTGGGTGGACATATACAGTTGTCCCAGACATTGCGCAAATTTTTATATCTGGAGTCATCTACCAGCAATGTCCGAGAGGAGTCGTATTCTGGAAACTTGTTCCAGACATGGTAAAGGGGCTTGAAAGACACAGGTTCACCTGCAAGGTCTCTTGGAGCTCCAGCAATCTCTTCAAAATACGACCACTTTTCACATTGCCAATTTGAGAGATATACCTAAAGTAATAAGTCCTATGTTCCCATATGTCTGGCCAACATGTACTGAGGATATGCTCAATGTTAGCAGCAGTACAAGTGCTCCAAATCATTGCATCTGCTATTTGCCTCAAATCCCAAACAAATTGCTCAACATCTCTACAGTAGTAGATCCACAACTTCTTGTCCACTCTTTTTAGTTTAACTCTGTCGGAAGCTAGACGTGGAGGGTGTTTAAGTTGTCCAGTCTTTGGATCACGTTTGGTTACATCTCGTTTCATGAATAGTCCATCGAGATCAAGGATGATGAGCTTTTTGATCTTGCAGAAATTCGAAACAAGATATCCCCATCCAAGGCAGTTTGGTCACAATCTCCTCAATTTCGGGGCAAACTGCTGGTTCCTGGTCTTCCTCTACTTTATCTAGTGTTACATCTGCATCCTGCTTAGCTGCTATGTCTTCAAACTTCTCATCTAGTTCTTGAACATCTCCAATCCAGCTAAGTTCTGCCATAGACAAGTACCATGCCTTAAAAACCTCAATCAGACTGACATATTAACCTTTTCAAAATACACTTGAAAAGTATACCTTCCAGGCTATTGATTTCCATTTCATTAATTTCCTGAACTTCTATGGCAACAGTCCACTTGGCAGGAGATACTGGAGAAAAAATAAGCTCTACTTGAAGATGCTCATGATGATGTCGGAAAGAAAAATACGAGGACAATAAATAAACAGTCAATGAACAATATGAGTACAATAAATAGACAATCAATGAGCAATAAAAAACTAGTGAACGAAAAATAAAGTCGTTGTTTCATTATCATCAAAATGAGGGTACAAAGACAAAATTACAAAGAGGCTACAAAGCACAAAAGGTTAATAGGGGCTACATAAGTTTTTTGCGGGACTTTGGTTTGGGAGGTTTAAGGTTGGGTGCTTGGAGGTTAGTCTTTTTCGGAGCAGACGAAGGTTCCTTGGATTTTTTACCTCCTGGAGTAGGCTCTGGAGGCTTGGATGCAACCTTAGCTTTTTTCTTTGGTGTGGCGCGCTCTTCAGTGTTGCTCCTCTTTTTCCTATGCCCCAAAATATCTGCACAAACATCTGAAATAAGAAGTTCCAAGTCCTCATCAGAAAAGTTCACTGTTGTATCCTTTTCAATTGGCTTCTCAGATGATTTTTCAGCGTCCTCTACGTCCTTGTTCATTGCAGGTTTTGGCTTTAGAGGCACCTCGGCTGACTCCTTGGATGCGTCACCTTGAGCTCCCACTACATCTGCTCTTTTTGCAGCCCTTTTTTTTGCCTTTTGTTGGTCCGGAGTGTCTTCACCTGCTTGTTTCTGGGATGCATTCTTATCCCCGCACCCACCACACATGCTATCAATATTGGGCTTGCGTGATGACCCAGCTTGGGAGTGTGCTACATAAAAGACAATGCAGTAATACTCAATATTAAGTTATGTGAACATTCAAAGAGAAGAATGTTCCACATAATATTACCAATTCCATCAATAGGAGATCCAAAGATGCCTTCCATTGGATCTTTCTCTGCAATTACATGGAGAAAAGAAACAAAATGGTCAAGAAATGAATCTACAATCAGCTTCATATCATAAGTTATAAAAACATCGATTACCTATACCAACATGCTCATCCATGTTTGCCTCTCCAGGTGCCAGCAGCTTCGAAGCGTCTTTTAAAGGTTCCTCACATCCATGAAATAGACACTGGCCGGAAGACTTACAGGCAGTTACAAAACAAAGTGGGTGATACGGATGTTGACACCGGAGCATGTAGACACCGGTAACAACAGTCTGCATGATAGACATCCCACAAGCAACACAATCACGTAGCTGCACACAGCTATTGTCCGATCCCAAATGAACAGGCGGCCTGACAGGAAGGATAGGCATTCTTGACTTGAACAAATTAATAATCGTTTCCACAAATCGAAGATGCCCTGTTGCCACTTCTACTTCCCATAACAAAGTGTCATGCTGACCCTGTAAAAAAATAGCACTGCGTACTTTATAAAACAATATAAGTGTTTGTGCATTACTTTCAAGAGTCTTCATCACTTTATGTGGTACCACTTAAGAGTGTTATATAAACACATTTAAGTGGTCTTTTACCATATAAAATGGTCTCTAACCATTTTTTTCTAATTAGAGTTTAACCACTTTTAAGTAATATCAACTACTACTAGGTGAATCAATCAAGCTTACATACCTGTAACTATGCTGCCTCTTCACCTAGGTTATCGAGATTGTGCACTTCAATATCAAGCCCCATGTCTTTGAGAGACTCCTTTCTAATTTCAATCAAGGTCTCAAGCTTTGACATTGCTTCCTCGTTTGGTACAAGCCCAACCTTATGCAACTTGAGTTCCTCCATATCCTTGTTCAGTCTCTCTACGATCTTGGTGGCGCCTCGCATCAAACCAACCTGCTCATCTCTCTTTGTCTTTGATTGATCTAAAGAAATTTTTATTGCTTTGAGACATTGATGCTTCTCTTTTAACTTTTCAGCAGCATTAGCCTTCATGTTAGAAATAGCTGCTACATCAGCCGTTGACGCAGAAAATGTAGTCGAGGAAACATTTGACATTCCAAACATTCCCATCGAGCCAAAGGCCCGCTTCTTTAGAAATTCCTCCTTAGCTTGCCCTGAAAATTGATGTCCACCTGAGTATGTCTGCCAGTCAAAGCCTGTGCCAGTACTGTCAATGTAATTAGGCATATTTTCTGCATTAAATTTCCACTCTCTTCCAAGACATGGACCGTTTGTGGACCTCCAGTTCTCCAATTTCCTATTTAAAGTTTTTTGTTGGTGTAACATTTTGATAACACCTTCAGCATACACAGCCCATGCAACTAAACCTTCAGAATCTTCAGCGGCCTTGCACTTCTGCCAAGTAAATCCATGTGCAAAATGCACGCCTACCTCGTTGTTTGGGGGAGCTCCCTGATATACTTTGTGGTATAGCAGGAGACATTCTTCATACATTTCATGCCTCAGCCCCTTTAAATGCATCTTCTCCTTTTGGTGGCGCTTGTAAAGCCATACACTAAGCCACTCCTCATCTGAGAAATCATCATCACATAGGAGCTTCGGATCCTGGCCAACCAAGCATAGCCCATATTCGGTATGAAAATCTTCCTTGGTGAAGCAAAATTTTGTTTGAGTGGGTAAGGCCACTCGTGGTACTGTCCACCTCCTTGTAAAAACATATAAGAATGCATGTTAGTATGTAATGAGCCATAATTAAACTTGTTTTATCAACAATAAGAAGTGGTTGAAATGATTTCTGCACCATTCTCAGTGGTACTGCAAAATTTTTAAGTGGTGGTGTACCACTAAATGGTTCTCAACCACTTAAAATTGGTTAGGTAACACTAAAAAGTCATGCTACACCACTATTTTCTAGTGATACATCCCCTTTTGGTGTTTCTTCACCACTTTAAAGTGGTGCTCCAACACATAAAAGTGGGTTGAACCACTGTTCAGTTGTGCTACACCAATGTGAATTGTTGTACATAACTTAAAACTGGTGCTACATTCCTAAAAAGTGGTGCTACACCAACAGAATGTGGTATCTCCTTGTAAAGCTTCATCACTTAAAAGAACTTAACCACCGCTTTTAGCAAAGATGCAGAACTAACGATTATTGCACTTTTGTAAGCATCACTAAAAAGTGGTTCTACAGCACTGAAAGTGATTGACCATCATGCACCACCACTTAAATGTGATTTGAACCACAAAAAGTGGTGACCACCACTTTATTGGTGTTTACCACTTTATACCAAATAACGTTCAGGTTAAGAAGCACCACTTTTCAGTGGTCCTACACACTTTTAAGGTACCGAATAACGTTCTAGTTAAGAAGCACCACTTTATAGTGATGTTCACCACTTTATAGTGGTCTTCACCACTATAAACACCACTTAAATGTGATTTGAACCACAAAAAGTGGTGAGCACCACTTTATTGGTGTTTACCACTTTAAAACAAATAACGTTCAGGTTAAAAAGCACCACTTTTCAGTGGTTTTACACACTTTTAAGGTACCGAATAACGTTCTAGTTAAGAAGCACCACTTATAGTTGTGTTTACCACTTTATAGTGATGTTGACCACGTTCTAGTGGTGAAGACCACTAGAAAGTGGTGCTTCTTAACTAGAATGTTATTCTGTACCTTAAAAGTGTGTAGAACCACTGAAAAGTGGTGCATCATCGTGATGCTTCGCTTAAAAGTGATGCTTCACCACAAAATAGTTAGGGTTTTCCACTGGAAAGTGATGCACCCATTGTATCACCAGTTTTTACTAGAACCTTACCTCTTTTTTATGCTGCCCAGCACTTTAAAGTGGTCCAGTATCACTTTTAAGAGATGGTGCACCATATCAGCATAACTATGTAGTGATGCAACCATGGTTTCTGCCCAACTTTAAAGGGTGTTGTGGGTGCACCACTTCAACACAGCCTATCAGTGGTGCTGTACCCATAAAAAGTGGGGTTCACCCACTTGATATTTACTAGTGGTGTGCACACTACTTTTTCCTAATAAAGAAACACTTTAATTGAATCCATGGGGGAAATACCTGCATCTAACTTGCTGAACATTTTGCTTCTTAGGTGTACCCTTAGGGGACTCGGAAGTTCTTTTTGTAGCATGCATGTGCAAAAAATTCAAAAATTTTACAAGACATAAAACCAATTTTAGAAATGCATGCATGATGCATCTAACCTATTTTGATAGGCGACTTCTGGGTAGAGCTCTTTCCCTTCCTAGGTGTACCCTTGTCAGAGTCTGAAGGTCCTTTTGTAGCCTGGTTCTTCATCCTGAAAAAATCACAAATGCCACATAGATACAAGATCAATAGTTAAATGCATTCATGCTTGAACCTGCATGATGCATTCGTATAAGCATGCACACACAGTTGATAAAATCTGCATTCATGCTTCAATCTGCATGATGCATTTTTATAAAGCATTCACAAGGGTGATCAATTAGATGTGCACCATGCATATAAATTCCAGAAATAAATTCTAAACTTACACATGCATCATTAATAGTTACAATCCATGATTATCTTGCCACACATTCTTTTTTCTTTTTTTTTGCAATACCCTCCCGAACAGAGGGTAGACCATATCGCCAGGGGTTGAACCTGGGTCCTTACGCACCCACCCATTCACTTTAACCACTAGGCCAAGCCCCCTTTGGTTATCTTGCTACACATTCAGAGACAAGCATACAACGCTTCTACATCTGCATGAAGCATGTTAAAACATGGATCAATGCTACCTGGAAATGCTACCTAGGAAAACCAGCCACATTCAAATTCAACCAACATTCGAGATAGAATGCTTCAAGCTACATGATGACACATACCTGTTGCTGCTACAGGGGATTTTTACTAAAGTTGATGACCAGCCCAGCAAAAAGTACTTCTCCTGAATTCGCTTGCTGTTGTTGTGATATTGCTGCTTGTTGCTTCGGCTAGCAGAGAAACGCAAAGGAGGGAGGAAAGAGGGAATCAGAAACCTGAATGGCACTGGCAAGACAGAGAGAGGGGGGAGGAATGAGCGAGACAAAGTGGGAGGGACGAGACTCGAGAGAATATTTGCATTAAGTGCTTGAACGTACCTTGAGGTGATCATTAATGAGTAAGTGCTTTCACTTAGTACACGTTAAATTTTAACCCTTTTTTTCCATAAATTTTGAATTTAATCCCACTGTTTCAAACGCCTAAACCACCCATTTTCTCAACCCCAAAAACCATATACTATATAGTGGAAAAAGCGGTCCACCTATACATGCTTTCACACGAAACAAGTTATCCACAATGTCTTTTAGGGAAGTTGAAAAATAGCCTTGTAAGATTTAGTGTTGATTTCAGCCTCATCACAAGCTTGTTGCACGTCACTTGTGAACCACATTTGCCAATTTATGCATAAGCTCCTCGGTGACTGCATCGCTAATGCGCTTCCCCCTAGGTGAATGTAAGATAGAAATCACATCATGGGTATTGAGACACCTAGTGAGAAGGTTGACTCAATCATCTTGGCTTGTTCCACCGCATGCCCCTTGAATAAAGTTTTTGGCAATCAACAAGATAACTATTAGTGATTAGTTTGAGGTAGAAATGCCTCATGCAAGTGAAGAACAAATCACCTCGTGGCTATCACTTATTTACCTGCTCCACTTGTATGTGCAAGTGTTTCAATGGATGAAAATACATGCTTGCATTCTCTTGCACCAAGTGGGTGTTTCTTTAAGTGTGTGAGGATGTGCCAAGTTTTGTCATGTTGGCATCCTTCTCTTGCATTTGTTGTTGGAGAGTTGCAACCTCCCTCTTCAAAGAGGCAATTCTTTCTTGTAATGCCAATATGTTGAGCTGAAGTGCTTGACATTGGTGCATCCACGAATGCAAAGAAGCATTTGCACCTGTAGACAACCGCTTGCAATAACCTAACAAGACTACTTCTCCCCCCCCCCCCCCCAAGATATTGAAGAAACATCAAAAGTCTATTAAATACTGGATGAAAGCGGCTTATAGGATTGTGCGGGTACAAATAGCCATCCACTCAAAGGTCAACATTAGTCTCACTAGCGATGCAACATTGTTGTGATGATCTCTGCTCACCCACACGTACGGTAATTTGTGCAAACTCCATGTGCAAGAGATTATGTACTCTTGTAGTGTACGGAGTGCATGGTGGTGGAGAAACATGGTTTCTGATGTCATTAAGCACCATGGCAGCTGATGTGCGAGGAAGCAAAGGACAAAAAGAGGGAGGGAGGGAGAGCAAAGGGGAGGAAGGGAGAGGGGGGGGAGGAGGAGAGAAGGGACAAGGAGGGAGGGAGAAGGGGAGGGAGAAGGAGGAGAGAACAAAGTTTTTTTGTTTTTTTTTGTTGGTGGTGGTGGTGGGGGGGGGGGGGTTGGCCCTTAGTTATGCACATTTTTTATGATGTGGGCACACTCCCTTTTCCTCATGCACTTTCAAAAATCTAGAGAGAGAAAGGGACCTCCTAGATCCACATCCTACATGGGCCTAAAGAAAAGGCTAGAAAAGCCTATAAAAAACTAGATTATTGAATGCCCTTGTCCCCTTAACCCTACACAACATTAGCCTTAATTCCTAGAAATTAGGCTTCCTTACAAGGACCATGCAAAATCCATATTTTTCCTAATGAGGAGAGGAGAGTGAGAGGAGGTGACATATAGGGGATAAAGAGACATTGAGGGGGTGAGTGGAGAGAGAGAGAGAGAGAGAGAGAGAGAGAGAGAGAGAGAGAGAGAGAGAGAGAGATAGATAGATAGATAGATTTTATTATCGTCCTCGGAGGTCAAATATGACCTATGGGACCAAAGTTACATGTGATGTAGTATGTGTATGGTTGATGAGTGACTCTCGGTGCTCCAAAATTGTAGTGATGAGAGTCGCAATGGAGAGCCCACACTTTGGCTGGGAGAGGAAAGTGTGTAGGTCTAAGTTATGGCTGAAAATGTGAGAGAAGCAAGTTCGGATGTGATCAAAAGCTGAGCACTCTAGTAGTGTGTGGTACTCAGACTCTCGAACTTGCAGTGAGCATAATGTGCACAATCGATTTGACTCTTCTCCATTGCCCCAACGCCCTATCTCACATCGAAGGAAATGGGAGCTAAGCCGAATTGCTGCGATAGTGCGTATCGCGGACAAGGGAATAGGCTCAAGCATGTAAGTGTGAGTACGGTTTCCTCTCTCAGCAAAGAACATGGTTTTGTAGTTGGGGGCAATATAGGTGGTGTAATGTATGAAGCGTGACCCACCGGATTTCTCCCAAGACGTAATACATTGGCGTTGTAGAAAAGCTTCATTCACTTGAGAGTCAATTGAAGCATCATGTAGCAAGTGTAATGCATCCCATCTCCCAAACCACTTCTTTATGTCTTGCATCCATCCCGTGATCAAGATCTTGCTTTTATGTGTCTTTTGAATTTTTTTGCTTGCTTCCCATGCAATTGTAGGAAGTCGATGTGAGGGGTTTTGAGGCATCTTTATCATGTACTCCACAACCCTTTCCATGCCCATAACCTCAATTGGAAGAGATCCCGACTCAAGAAGTAGGAGCATATATGGTGTTTGTGTCTTAACTTGGAGAAAGTTTGTAAGAAAACGCTTTTGGACATTCTCAAACTCTTTCCAAGTAGACTTTGAGATGCTCCCGCCCCACACTTCAACTCCATAAAGAAGAACCGGTGTCACCAATGCATCAAAAAGATACTTCTTGAGAACCCAACACTTGATGTTTCCCGCATTACACATGTTCTCAAATGCATAATATGCTCTCTTTCCTGCTTCCAAGCGACGCATAGCACATTCATGCCACTTGTGATTGGATGGAACCTCAAGGCCAAGGTACTTAAAGCTCTCAACAACTTCAAGTGTCTCGTTGTTGTACATAATGCATGGCTTCTCCTTATGGTTAGTTTTCACAAGCATAACCTTTGTTTTGGATTCATTTACAATCAGCCCACTATGCAAGCAAAAGTTCTCAAGGACAACCATAAGCTTTTGTGCATCTTCTAAAGTGTGTGCTAGAAGCACTACATCATCCGCATACAACAAAAGCATGATTACCGCATTGCAAATAGTGACCTCTTCAATGCCTTCTTCTTGCATAAAGTCAAGTACCATTTGTTCCACTTGATCGATGCATAGACCAAAGAGAGTTGGTGACAATGGACATCCTTGTTTAACCCCAATAGTGCTTACAAAAATTTCTGAAATTTCTCTTCCCATGCGCAATTGACAAATCACCTTCTCATAGATTCGAGAAACCGCAAGCATAAACTCACTTGGCACTTGGAGTTCTTCCATCCTTCTCCACAAATTGTTACGTGGAATCATATCAAAGGCTTTCATAAAGTCCACAAAACAACAATACAATCGCTTGCCTTTCAACCGACTTTCCTCCATGAGAACACGAAGAGTGACAAGATGATCAATGGTGCTATGGCATCGACGAAAACCCGCTTGTCCCTTTGCACGCTTGTCATTCTCTTCAGCCCAATCACTCAATTTCATCTCCATTATGCACCCAAACAACTTTGCCATAAGAGACCCAATCATTATAGTCCGGTAGTTGCTTACATTCTTTACATCCCCTCCTTTATGCAAAGGCTTCACCCAATTAGTACTCCAATCATAAGGCATACCATGTTGAAGTGCAAGGTTGAACATATCACACATCCACTCATGGGTAAAATCTCCCGTCCATTTGATCATCTCCGGCTTGATACCTTGAAGATCTCCCGCTTTGCGAGTGGCCAACTTTTCAAGCCCACCGCATACATCCTCAATAGTAAAAAAAGACGGCATACATGGGAGTGAACCATAAAATGGCATTTTTTCAGTATTTTCTTGCTCATATAATTGCCTACAATGTGTGTACATATCCACTAGACTCAAGTTACCAAAATTCTCAACCCGCTTGCCTCTCAAGTTTCTCCAAAATCTTCCACATGCATGTGCCTTTTCTTGGACTTGAAATTCTTGTTGCTTTACTTCCCATCTTCTTCTCTTCTTTTGAATCAATGCCTTGTATGTATGCAAATGACTTTGATAGTTGTCTTTGTCCATAGTTGCATCAAGCTTTATCAAGGACTTTCGAGCATCTTGACATTCTTTATCAAACCACCTTTTGCGTGATCTATCTTTGTTGATACCATGGAGATGCTTTATGGCAAAGCATTCTTCCGCACAAGAACAAATAGCTTTCTTGAAAGCTTCCCATTTAGTTTCCAATGGTGCATCACATTGAAGCTTTGTCATCCATAATTTTTGCTCAACCATTTCAATGTACATTGGTGCCCGTTTGAAATCCATACATAGAGAGAGAGAGAGAGAGAGAGAGAGAGAGAGAGAGAGAGAGAGAGAGAGAGAGAGAGAGAGAGAGAGTGAACTAGATGAAGTAAGGGAAGGAGGAGGAGAGAGAGGGTATGGCAGAGGGGAGAGAGACATTGATGAAATGTTTGAAGTCGGGGAGAGATAGATAGATAGATAGATAGAGAGTTCTATTATCGTCCTCCAAGGTCAAATATGACCTATGGGACCAAATGAACATGTCACGTGGTGTGAGTGGAGGTAATAAGTGACTCTTGATGCTCAAAAATGGTTGAAATGAGCGTCGCAATAGAAAGTCCACATCGTGGTTGGGAGAGGAAGGTATGTAGGGAGAGCTCATGGCTGAATATATGGGGAAAAGAGGACCTAATGTGGTCAAAAGCTGAGCACTCAAGTAGTGTGTGGTGCTCACTCTCTCGCACTTGATGAGGGCATAAGGTGCAAAGTTGATGAGAATCCTCGTCAGTGCCCCAACGTCCTGTCTCACAACGTAGACAATGGGAGCTAAGACGAATGGAGGCAATGGTGTGAATTGCACTCAATGGGATGGGCTCAAGGATATAGGGATGTGTTCAGTTACCTCGTTCGGAGAAGAAGAGAGATTTGTAGTTTGGGACAACATGTGTGGTGTAATGGATGAAGCAAGAACCTCCAGATTTCTCCCAAGCCGTGATACATTGGCGTGGTAAGAAGGCCCTTGTCCCCTTAACCCTACACAACATTAGCCTTAATCCCTAGAAATTAGGCTTCCTTACAAGGACCATGCAAAATCCATTTTTCCTGATGAGGAGAGGAGAGTGAGAGGGTGTGACACAGAGGGGATAAAGAGACATTGAGGGAGTGAGTGAGGGGGGGGGGGGGGGGGGGGGGGGGGGAGAGAGAGAGAGAGAGAGAGAGAGAGAGAGAGAGAGAGAGAGAGAGAGAGAGAGAGAGAGAGAGAGAGAGAGTAAATACTTGAAATATGCTAGAGAGATGAGGGATGGGTAGAGAGAAATAAAGAGGGGGACCTAAGGGGGTACTTAGATAGGGAGTGATAGACAAAGGAGCGGTCCATGGAGAGATAGAGAGGGTGGGAAGGAGAGAGAATGGGTAGGAGATAGCTAGAGAGAGGAGGAGGGATAAACTAGATCTAGAGGGATGGAGAGAGTTACAGAGAAATAAGGAGACAAGATGGGAGAGAGATAGATAGGGAGAGTCACAGGGGGGATATAGGTATATTCATGGCATGTTGTTTCCAGGATAGTGCATAGATTCAAACAAAAGATGTCGCATGTTCAAAATGTCAACTAGTGGACCCAGTTATGGTGTTGAGCTAGTCAATAAAATAAAAAAGATGGGAATGGAGACTTGTGAACAAGATGGGTTTTCTTTGACCACGTACGTAGGGTTGTGGGTTGGACAACAATGGAAACACACGTGTATGATCCAACGTAATTATTTCCTAAGGAATATATGAATCTTTTTTTTGTTCAATTGAGCCATTGGACCATCCCTCTACCTATGCAAAATTCAAGAAATGCAAACCATTGCTATATGTGAGATGAAAGAAGAAGATGCAGGCACAGATCATGTTAAGGGAAATGATGAATGTCGAGCTACTCGATAATGGACATCATCCAACTGGTTTTAGAGGATTCATGGGCGAATGAGGCAGAAGCAAACTGGAAAGCAATTCAAATGGTATTTAACAAAGGGCCTAACAATATTATGGAGGGAGGAGAACTCTCATGCTTGTTTCACTGGGAGATAATCTTGCAAATTCACACAATATGTGCATAAGAATTTCCAAGACGAGCACAAGCGTATGTGTGAATTGTGGCATTGTGCAAGGAGTGAGGATGAAGTGACTAGCTCGTACAAAAACATACATGCTTGGTGGGCAATTGGCAAAGTTTCTTACTATAATTTGGCATGGATGGATTGTTGACTAAGATGGTGGCATGTTTGGTATGCTCGCTGGAGGAGACACTTTGTTGGGGTAAATATTACCATACTATATTTTGAGTAAAGTTTATTCAAAATATCATTTAGTGTCACTAATAACAATTGTGTTGTAGGAAGTGGATGACTTGACATTCATTCCTAGAACAATCTTGGCACAAACAAAGCATGCGAGTTTGTTGGCAGCATGGGCAATAAAGAGATGTTGAGCTTGTATGAGGCATGCATGTATGATCTGTCAAATTCTTTGCTCCAAAGCAAGAAAATGCTAGTTTTTGTGGAGGGCAGATACCATGGGGTTGGACCTTCTACAAACAGGTTGGCACGTCGAGTGGAAGAAGGATGAGAACCCACACAAGCAGCTATTGCAAGAGTGATTGAGGATCAAGTTAGAGGTGCTCCTCTCTATCAAAACACAAAAGTTGATGAGGATAATATTACAGTATTTAGGAAGCAAAACAGAGAGGGCATGTCAATTGTGAGGAGGAAAATGCTTTACATAAACCCGAGTACCTGACACAAAAAATTCCACGTAATCCAAGTGGTGTCTAAGAATCTTGCAGAGTGGCCTTTTAAGAAGGAAAACAACAAAGGACAATGTGGGCATATACCAAAGGGCAGTAGAGTACAATTCCAAGGGTGTTTAGGATCTATAGCTGGAAAGTGCAAAAGAAACATAAAAAATATCAGTATAGATGTTGTTGCATCATCCTTTTAAGGTATTAAAACTTGGAAAAATGGAACAAATAGTGCTCATGGTAGAGGTTCAAAGGACTTATTCATGTGGTTCTACAATGACAATGTGGATCACACATGGTAGATTTGTAACACAATCACTCAATGCCCAACTAGAGTACCTAGAACATGGCCCATGGAATAGGGTACAAACTTGACTGCTTTTGAATTGCAGATATCAACAGGGTTCACAATAAAGAATACTACAGTAAAGGAAACACAGAATGTGTGTTATCAGCCAGGAGTTTCAATTCAAGCCTCCAAGAGAATTGACTCAGTAGTAACTATGGAAAGCTTAAATTGTGCAGCATACTATTGTCAACACAAAAATACATTACAAATTTGTGGTTGAAATGGAAAGCTGATAGGTTTGAGGGAAAGATGTCTGAAGTTCACATCGCGAGTAGTCCAATGTGTACATGTGGAGACTTTGCGGATCGAGTGACACAAAGAAAACTGTACATGGCTTGCAAGCATATTTACTTTTAGTTTCTAAACTACTTTGGCTTGGATGTGAACCATAACATGTTTATATATCAAATAAAGCTAACCAATGAAGATGTGCTTTGAGTGTTCAATTGTCGTCATACTATGTAATCAGAGAGTGAACTGTAATTAATCCCAAGAATCTCCTATTCCCTTGATCTTTTTTGCATTGTTATTCCTTTTTGAGAAATTTAGGAATATTTTTGTGTGATTATGTTGTTGCTTGCTTGTAAGCGCATAATTATCAATTGAATGGTGTCACCTAAAGAAGGTCTTGTTTGCTTTTGATAGAAGGCGTGATATAGAGCACTTACGTAGAGAATGCTTAGAGCATCTTGTGAATATAGTGAGATAGAGTCGCATTAATCAAGCTGGCAAATGAGTTTTAAGAGAGATGATCTATTCCCATGTGGCACACGCACACACACCACTCAATTTCTCAAGTTGTTTGAGACTCTCTAAAACTAAAAATAATAACAAAAAAAGCTCTCTCTTGTAATCTTAAAGCTAGCATTTTTAGAAAAAATAAGATTTGAAGAAAACGTTAAAAATTCTCTCTCCAAAGCTCGCTTGAAAAGCTCACTCCGTTCCCATTCCCATGCATTTGTAAGTGACCACTTCTCAATGCCCAAACTCCCTTTTTACAAAAATAGGAAACAAATCTCTCCATTCCCATCCCCATGCATTTGTCTCATGTGGAAGTGTATGTGACCACTACTCAATGTTCCAAGTCCCTCTTTATAGAAATAGGAAACAAATATCTCACAATGGCCTATGCATACATAGCATGATCCTTAATTAATGCGCCTCTAACAAGAAAAAGGATGCAAAAACATTTGCCAACATTAACATGTATTGCCATGGTGTCTACACAATGATGAATGCCAGAATGGTTTATCCACCATAGCACTTACAACTCATTCAAGCTCTTAGCATGCCTCTTATGCATTAGATTCTTGTGTTTTGACTCTGTTTATATAACAAGAAAGAAACTTTGTCATTTAATGAAGCACAAAATTTAAAAAACTGGTTTGCTGCAATGCGATAGAAATGTGATGCTCTTACAAAGAATGACACAAAGGCTGTGGCTTTGTCATGCATGGAAACATGAGAAAGGAAAAAGCAAACGCAGTGAAAATGGTGCAAAAGTAGAAAAGAGTAAAAGTTCAATGAAGATTCAAGAGATCAATCTGGTCACTAATTGTGATGATGTACAGGACTTGCTAACAGAGTTTATGGATCTGTTCTATGATGCACAAGATATCTCAAGTTTACAGAGTTTGTTGCTAGTCAGTAATAAAGTGTCACATACATGGATCCTAGATTGAGGTGCATCTCTTCATGTGACCTCACACAGGGAGTTTCTTACTTGTCATGAAGAGATTGTTGGTTCTATCACATTGGGTGACAGTTATGCTTGTGATATAGCTAACATTGGTGACATTACTATGCTTTTGTTGAATGGCATGATATTTGTCATTCACAATGTTTGTCACAAGCCATGTTTGACTCACAATTTAATTTCAATTTTCCAACTTGATGATTTGGTTATAAAGATACTTTCTATCAGCAATCTTGGCATATCTCCAAATGCAACTTGTTGCTTGCTATTGGTTCTAAAGTTGGCTCTTTGTATCCTCTTTATGTGTTTAACAAAAACACTGTTCTTTCAGTAATTGAGCTACCACATGTTGCTTTGTGGCATAGCCAATTGGGACATATGTCGAAGAAAGGAATGGAAACTCTTTGTTGTTTGTGTTATTTTCCTACTTTATATTTCTTTTTGATGTCATTTCTGTGAGCACTGTTAGTATGAGAAGCAAACAAGTGCTTCTCATAATGTTTTTTTTTAAAAGAAAGAGACACGGCCCTTAGAGCTTGTAAATAGTGGTACGGTGTATGCATCCCTAGGCCGACTCAGACTCTTGGTGGTGCATCTTATTTTGTGACATTCATAGATGATGCAACATGCAAATTTTGGGATTATGCATTGAAGTCAAAGGATGAGATGTTCTCTTGCTTTTAGAGATTTTTTTCAAGTGCTGAAACTCAATCTGGTAAAAAGCTAAAGGCTTTATATTCATACAATGGTGCGGAATATATCTGCAAAGAGTTTTTTGACTTTTGTGTAGGAGCGGGAATTAAGTGTGAGTAAACTGCTCCTTATACACTTGCTCAAAATGGTATTGTTGAGAGAATGAACAAGATGATTCAAGAAAGAATCATGTCTATGATATCATAGGCAAGCCTAACATAAGGTTTTTGGGTAGAAGCGCTTTACATAGAGGCTTATTTGATCAATGGATCACCACATGCATCATTGCAGTTTTGTGTGCCCGAGGAGTTATGGTCAATACATAAGTTATCGTATGACAAACTCGGGATATTTGGCTATGAAGCTTATGCACATGCACCTAAGGAGCTTTGTGCTAAGCTAGATCCAAAATCTAAAAAATGCATCTTTGTTAGCTATGGATTAGATGGTTAGTTTGTCTATTGCTTGTAGGATCTAGAGAGTCAATTCATTATTCATAATAGTGATGTTGTCTTCAATGAGACTAAGATGCACAAACAACCATTAAAAGAGATTGAATTCCAGAAGGTCACATTTTCTGAAAGAGCCTATTGTTCCCCAAGTGAATGCTCTAGATGACCGAGCTATTGAGCAAGCTCATACTTGTCAATCGAGGAGATCTTAGAGAGACTCACATCCACCAAAATGGTTTGTTCTTGGCATGGATTTTGTGTTGCTGATAGATATTGGTGAGCCTTCTTGTTACAAAGAGGCTATGCTAGCCAAGGATAAGACTCAATGACAGCTTGTGATGAAAAGTATTTGGTTCCATTGCCAAAAGGTAAGAAAGCATTGCCTTGTAAATGGGTCTACAAATGGAAGTTTGCATCCAATGTTAGGAAATAAAAATCTCAATTAGTAGCTAAGGGATTCAAGCAAGAGTATGGCATAGATTAAAATGAAATCTTTTCTCCAATGGTCAAAACGGAGACATTGGGATTGCTGCTTGGATTAGTTTCCACAAAGTACCTAGAGCTAGTTCAAATGGACATGTAATAACAACTTTCTTACATGGTGATCTCGATGAGGGGATTTATATGCATTAGTCTAAAGAGTTTGTGCATAAAGGCAAGAAACATTTGGTGTGCAGGCTAAAGAAAAGTCTTTATAATCTAAAGCAAGTATCCAAGAAGTGATATCATAAGTTTGATACCTTTATGCGATCCCAATAAACTACACATTGGAAGGGGGGAAAGGGGAAACACACCCTACAACACACACACACACACACACACACACACACACACACACACACACACACACACACACACACACACACACACACACACACACACACACACACACAGAGTACACACACACACAAGCCTCTCTATAGATTAGGTGGAATCACAGCATCGTGATCCTCTCAAAAAAACATCCCAAACATCAAAACTTCACTGCAAACACTTGTATGCACACACCCAAACCCACAATCACACACAAAAGCATAGCTTATTGCATCTCAATCATCCTAATCGCTTCTCAATTCTCAACCACACACATAACACCTCTCTCTTCCTCTCTCCTTGCCTACAAACGCCAACACCTTTGCACAAGAGAAGAGAAGAGAAGAAGGAATGGGGGAGACAACACTAGAGACAATGCATTCAAATCGTGCTTCTTTTCCAAGTGATTGGATGTGGTGGAGCATACACAGAAAGGCTTTAACAGAGCTCTGTCTCCTTTTTTGTCCTGCTTGCAACCTAAAAATGCAACAAGTAACAAAAATTGAAATATCTTCCAAACATTGTTAAATTAACTTATGCATGAGACGAAAAGAAGTCCGGTCTTTTCCCTTGTATGTGACGACCAATTTTAGAAAAAATGAGTTTTGCAAAAAAATTACAAAATAGGACTTTTTGTCCCTCCTCATGCAGTCAAGTTAAGCCACTCACCCACTTTCCTCTTTATCACTAACCACATGGCCTTCACTTCTCAACTTGCATTGCATGGCCTAAGAGGCTTTTCACATGAAGAACCTCAGCTTTAAAGAATCAAACCTCTAGCTTGGTCCACATAGCTGCATAAGTCATACCCATCACGAACTCTTTTGTCCACACTAGGTCTTCACACATTCTCTGACATTCTAGCACACATGTGTAAGAATCCTTGACACTACTTTCCACACTTTCTAGCATCGACATTTTTTGGTTGCACCAACATATTTATAAGGATCCATGTCTTTAAGTGAAAATATCATGGAATAGACAACTTATTGTGCTTATTCTTTATGTGGATGGCATGCTTATTGCTGGTTGTTCTAAAAAGGACATTGTTGACCTAAAGTAGGAGCTAGCGAGATAGTCTGACGCCAATCATATTTTGGGTATACACATCACTCAAGATCATAAAAAGATATTTTTATACGTGTTTCAATATGTAGAAGAGAAAGTCATTCAATACTCCATTGCCTACCTATTTGAAACTCAACAAGAATGATTGTCCCAAATCTATTGAGGAAAAAGTCGCGATATCTAAGGTTCCTTATGCTTCAGCTTGTGGAAGTTTCATGTATGCCATGGTGGCTACGAGACTTAACATTGCATATGCAATGGGAGTTATTAGCAGGTATATGTCCAATCCTACAAAGAAGCATTGGGATGCCGTCGAATCGATTATCAGATACTTGAGTGGCATAGAAGATAAACAACTATGCTATGGTCGTAAAGATTTGTCCATTAGGGGATATGTTGACAATGATTATGTAGGCTGTGTTGACAATCATAAATCAACAACTACTTGCATGTATACTTTTACTGGTTTTGCTATCCATTCTTCAATTTCCACTACAGAGATAGAGTATGTTGCTTTGAGTGAAGCATGTAAAGAAGCTATATGGCTTACTTGTCTATTGTGAGATCTTGGACTAGAGCAGAAGATACTAGTTCTTCACTATGACAATCAAAGTGCTATTGCCTTGGCTAAGAATCTGGTGTTTCATGCAAGGAAAAAACACATTGATGTATGCTATCATTTTAGTCTCGATTTCCTGGAAAAGAAGAACCTTGACTTGATGAAGATACATACACACGCAACGGATTCACTCACTAAGAATCTCTCCAACAATCAGTTTCAGCACTATTATCAATTGATGTGCATCGGGTGAAGAGGCAATATTCTTCTCTAACTATACGAGTTGTATACTTTTATGCTCTCCCATATTGGCCATCAAGTGGAAGAATGGTGGATTGCTGACCATGTAGGGTGGGACTCTACTCTTATGCTTTCCTTCAACTAGCGGGGATGTTTTTTTTTGGCTAGGAGGTTTCATTTCTACCCACTTTGTATATATGCTCATCATTGTAGAGCAAGTCTTACATGTACACTATCACACTTAGTAATATTGCTTCCTATGTTGTGTACCTTTGAACTTCTCCTTCATCTTCTCCACTTTTGCATGCATTTCTCTAGCCACATTTCCAACACTTCACTTCATGGATACCATGGGGGAGTGGCATTTATTGGCTTAGGGGCCTACAAACACACATAGCTAATGGGCCTCTACTTGGAGGTATGACTTTATGGCATGATGGCACCAATGTTGTCTCTCAATCAATTCCCACCCCCATTATCTTTCACTACAATCAACAATCCACACATATTCACCAAGCAAGCATAGGTGCAAGTATGAAAATTCATATATGTCTCACAGTCTTAAACTACACTTTCTACAACTATATGGCACCCTCCCGTTTGTCACTACATGCCATCGTGACAACCATTCTACTTCACAAGTGTCCCTTCCATACCGTTCAAAATGCACGTGTGCACGTGCCCCTCGTATATCCTACTCTTCTCTCTAAATGGAAAGGGTGAATCGGGATGGAATCGACAATTGGGGGCCTGAGGGCTATCCAAATGCACTTTTTAGTGGAATTTCTGAATTTGGCTTCAAATGGTAAATTCAATGTAGGTGGTAAATTTGGAGCAGATTTAGTTGTCACTTTGACTTGAATTCAATATCCCAACAGCACCAGCGATGTGGCCTATCTGCTAAGCATGTGCATGCTTCTTGAAGAATATGGCACCCAAGAATTCAAGATGACTTTGTGAATGTAGAGCAAAGGAAAATTTGAGTGACTACATTGGCGCTGCATTTTCAACTTAGCTGAATAATGTCATAATAACTAATATCTAATTCTCCTAAATTATTTTCTTATGTAAAATTGATCATTTAATAATGGGAAGTACACAAGGAGAAAAAGCTAGAATATTGGTTAGGCTGACAGACCGGTCACAATAGGGATCCAAAGGAGGGAAAATAGGGATCCAAAGGGGGGCAATCTGCAAAAGAGCAATGTGCATGAATGGTGCTTCAAAGACCTTAGGGTTTAGCCCATTAAGACTGCCAAAATGCTAAGGTTCCAAAATTCAAAGGTAAAGTCCAAATGGTCAAGCTTATCTGAAGACCATAAAGTTTTCGATCACATACCCCTAGATGGGAGGGGGCGAGCCCTAAAGGTAGGGGAAGAGAGAGAAGAGGTGAGAGAACACACACGCACACTCAAGGCTTCCCTTTACACAAAGGGCATAGTGGACACATGTCAAATTCCTAGCCCAGTTGCCCCCCCAAAGTGCATTCAAATCCTATTGGATGGCCATAGAGGTCGACCAATGAGAATTAGGCTAGAGTAAATTTAGTTTAATTCATTTAAGAAAACACTTGATAAAAGAACCAATAGAAATTAATCTCTCTAGCAGACTATTGGATAGTCTACCAAGGGGTCCAATGAGCATTCGACAGCCCAATGGCTTGCCTGATTCCTATTGGCCAAAAGACTAAGAGGTCCAATGAGAGTTTAATTGAATTATTTAAATACCTAAAGCTCTCACAAAAGGGGAAACAGAGACACATGTCACAAGGCTAACAATTATGCTTCTAATTTCCTATTGGCTAAGCCTTGCATGAGCTAATGAGGGGCGAGAAAGAGGAAATAGCAAGAGGAGTCGACCGAGAGAGAGAGAGAGAGAGAGAGAGAGAGAGAGAGAGAGAGAGAGAGAGAGAGAGAGAGAGAGAGAGAGAGAGAGAGAGAGAGAGGGCTGATTTTTGCAAGGCATTATCACACACACACACTCACACAAGCTCATGTATGAAGTAAATAAGACTATCTCCTTCTCAAGCTTTGAAGGAAAGCTCATCATCTACTCCAAGCTTGTGAGAAGGGAGGCCTACACCAACAACTCTTGGCTTTGTGATGCAAATCCAACCAAGAGCCAAGCTCCAATGCATGCTCATCTCCTCTACCATGCTAATTATTAAGCTATGCTAAGCTATTAAGAGTGATTATGTGAGGAGAAATACTTCTTTCTCGTAAGAATACTCATTCTTACTCTAGATCTACTCTCATATCCCACTAGCTCTCATCTATCTTCGAAGGTGTGTGAGGTCTTGGGTCTGAGACCGCCGTGAGGAAATTGATGGCGTGTTTTCAATTATAAGCTTGGTGCTTGAAGCTTCCATCTTCATATTGAAGGAACACAAAGTATTGTATTGTAAAATGTCTCCCCTTGATGGGGGAAACCTATAATACAAAGCCTTTTGGAGGGGGGACCGGCTCCTTGTAAAATCCGGTCCTCAATTGTTGTCAATAGCTTAATTTCTCTCTCTTTTTGAAGTATTGTTCATGCCTATCTAACTAAGTGTTATGCTTTTGTTGCTCTCTCCATCCAAGCACTCTTGCTATGCTCATTAGGAATATATTCTTAATGAAATGATCACTATGTCAAGTTATTTTCCGCTATACACAAGTTACTAGACCATTAAATGTTACATTGGTATCAGAGCTATTGGTTTCTCTTTTCTTGCTCAAGAAGAGAGTTCCTCAAGCTGACTATAAATGGTTGGTATTATTAATTGCAATTGAGTAAGTAGAATAGGGATTTTTCAGCATTGCAGTGCGCCTGCTTCGTCCATATAACAGGGCATCACCGTCGAGATCTATGGTCTTAATAGTGGAGTCCTACTGGGCTTGCCTATGGCTTGACCACTATTGAGCTATTAGAAGCTTGATAGGAGCCGGTGCTATTTTAGTGGTGAAAGACCCTCTCTTCTATTCTCTGCAATTAATGATAATCCAAACCACGGGTAGAGAAGCTTGAGTGCTTATCTTTGAAGGTAAAGAGGAGTGGCAACTAGGGCTTGAAGTGACAAAGTACATTTTAAAATTTTACACCTAAAATTTGTTAGAATGGCTTACAATAGTAAAGAGAGTGAAATTAATGCTGATAGCATTGATTTTGCTAATGAACAAGCTACTAATGATGCCCCTATGCTTGTTAATTACCTTGTTACTAGGCTTCAACAAGCCATTTGCAATCCATCCCTTCAAGGTGAAGTGCAACGACAGCTACGTACTCATGGGATTCTCCAAACTCCCCACCAAGAAGACAGAGTACCTAGGAAGCTTCCTTGTGAGACTTCCAAAAGAGGCCTCTCTCCGATAAGGGAAGAAGAAGAGGATCCATACAAAGGGCTCAAAAATCTACTACAAAGGAGAACTCAAGTTTCAACGGTAGAGCCCCCACCGAAAGAACGAGAAAGAAGTGAGTCTCCTACCACCTCGACGGAGATGGCTCCATGAAGGCGGCGGGCAAAACGATCTCCATTACCCCCTAAACGGAGATGACCATCGCATACTTCTCTATACCATAATTCAAAGAGGGACGAGAGAAAACTAGATATGAAAAAGGCGAGAAAGAGGTCACCCTCTTCTTCATCCTCTTCCTCTTTTGAAGAAAGTGATGGTGCAGACAAGGAGGAACAAGGGAAGAAAAAGGCGAGAAGAGGTCACCCTCTTCTCCATCCTCCTCATACTCTTCCTCTTCTGAAGAAAGTGATGGTGCAGCTCTTGAACCACCTAAAAGAAGAGGCCATAGGAAATCCTATGCCGCGTGGAAGAGGTCGTCCAAACTCAAAATGATCAAAAAGGGAGGAAAGAACATCTCTTTCCTTACCTACGATGGCACCTTTGGTGCTACGGACAAAGTCTTGGATTTCATCCAACAATTCGATGCAGCGTTTGGAGATGTGGGCTTCACGGAGTCCTCTAAGCTACACCATATGGCTATGCATTTTCAAAAGTCCGTCAGGCAATGGTGGTCTAGCCTACGGGCAACCAATGAAGCTCCACAAACATGGAAAGCTTTAAGAGCTTCCATCATGAAGCAGTTTTTGGCTACCGATGCCAAAGACAAAGTACTCACCGAATGGCGAAGCTTAAAGCTTTCTCCCTACGAATCTATTCACAAATATGTAGACAAGTTTTGGGATTTACATCTCAAAGCCACTGTCTTCAAAAAGATGAATTTTGGAGAGCAAAAACAACAATTTTTTGCGGGTTTAACTGAAATATGACGGAGTCTGCCAACTCCCAAAGGCCACGCACCATATCTGTGGTCATACACCATACCATGGTGGCTTCACGAATCAATTTCCAACAAGGGGCTAAGAGAAATCTTAAGCCCACGGAAAACAAGGACCGTAATGAGCCTAAGGTGAAGGACAATGTCAAAAAGTCTCCCAAAGGCAACGCCAACAACAACAAAGCTAAGGAGAAGGGAGTTTATAAAGGCAAAAATAAACCTAAAGAGCTAGAGCGTTATCGTAAAGATAACCGTTGTTTCAAGTGCGGAGAGCAAGGGCATGCGTATCGTGCTTGTCCCCACAAGAATACACAAAATGAGCCTCCTAGAGCTACCTTTGTCGAAATCCAAGAAGAGGATGCTCACCACAAAGGATTTCCTCTATGCCATGCTTGGGGAAAGGTAAGAGAGCATGATGCTTTCATTCTCTTTGACCCTGGTTCTACTCACAATTTTATATCCACAGAGTTGGCCACCAAGCTAGGCATCCAAGCCTATGAGATGGGAGATGTCCTACCTGCCAATGGTGCTTTCAAGGGGCAAGAAGCCTCAGACACTCCCTTAATTGGGAAATTGAGGCTCCATGTCCAAAGCTATGTGGACAAGGAGGACTTATTTATCTCATCTCTCAAGCACGAGGATGTAATCCTAGGGGCACGATGGTTTGATCGCATGGCTGTCAATGTTAAATTCCTTGAAAGGCAGAATTTATTTTAGGTTCAGGGAAAAAGATATGTACATAGATGCTAAGGAGTTGGGTAACACCATACCCATTGTACATAAGCAAGCTTTCAATAAGTCACACTTGGGCACCCAAAGTGTGGTCAAGTGGATGTGGCACCCCCTCATTCGTCCACCAAAACATTATTTTAGGGCTAGAGTGTTTGTCAGATGGCCGGTCTCGCCAGCCCGTTCAACTTTCCAAAGTGGTGGCCATCTCTCAAAAAACAGCTTGTGAATGCATGTCATAAGTTTTGAGCTCTGTCCATTAGCGCGAGAGGTGGAGAGTCAACCATTTGGCATACAGGCGTTGGTTGAACTTGAAGGCTAACTGTCATCCTATAGCCCAATGTGACACAAACTGGGCACCCAACCAACAAATCCAAGCTAGGTAGGCGGCCCAGTGTGACACGGGTCTTAGTTCACTCCCTAGTTCACCCCCGGGTTCTAGTTCAGCTGGTCAGACGGTAGAGGTCAAAGCCTCTCCACGTCGCCTAATTTGGGCCCTACATTCCCCCTCTCACGGACCTGTGCAACAGTGTGCATCCCAAAGTGCCACTGCCAAATAACTCCTTTAGAAATTAGAAGTCAAATTGTCCCATGAGAGAGACCTTTGAAACTTTGAAGGATTGTGTCTTTTGGTGAAATGGCGCCAACTTAGAACCGCGCCATCGTCGTAGGCTCGCTCTCACTCTCTGTTTCTTTTTCTTTGGGCACCTGTGGTGTCGCCCAAGCATGTAAGGTTTTGTACACAGAACGAGAATTGCTGACCTGCAAAACCCTCAGCCATGGTGAAGAGGGCTGTTCTTGTGGCATGCAACTATCCCGGGTCTAAAGCAGAGCTTCAAGGGTGCATCAACGATGTGAATCGCATCCACAAAACCCTTATCGAGCGCTTTGGTTTTTCCAAATCCGACATCAATGTTCTTGTCGACACAGACAGCAGCTATACGCAGCCAACAGGTGCCAATATACGGAGTGCTCTCGAGAAGCTTGTCGCAAACACCAAACCTGGTGATGTCCTCTTCTTTCACTACAGTGGACATGGCGTTCGTGTGCCTGCTGAGACTGGGCAGAGCGATGATACGGGCTATGATGAGTGCATTGTCCCGTCCGACATGAATCTAATTACAGGTGATATGCTCTGTTTGTGATCAAAACATTGTATGCATAGGTTTGAGGTGGATGTAGTCTTTCAATGGCACACACATACGTTTTGGGACTTGACATACAGATGAAGCCTGTATAATAGAGCACATGTTGTGGAGAGAGAGAGGCATCAATTGCACTCTTAATGGTTACTGAAGGAGGATATGCATATGCTCGACGCGGATGCAGTAGCTAGTGATGTGTGTGCATTATTTGATTATGCGTGCATCTGTCTGCACTTTTGATGGAAAAGGAGGCATGAATTGCACTCTCATTACATACTGAAGTAGGATGCGCATATCCTTGATGCGGATGCAGTAGGTAGTGTTATGCGTATGTGTTTTTCTGTTTGTATTGACATGTGGATTAAATCTGTATGGAGCAATGCATTAGTGAGACGCCAATTACATCGTTTGACACTTATCTATGACATCATTGACATGAATGGAAATTTTCAGATGATGATTTCAGAGAACTGGTCGATAGAATACCAGCAGGAGCTACATTCACGCTAATATCAGATTCATGTCACAGTGGCGGTCTCGTAAATAATGCCAAAGAGCAGATTGGAGAAAGCTCCAAGCAAGGTGGGAGTGTTGCTGTCCCTGCTCCTGCCCCTGCCCCTGCCTCTACCAAGGCTCCTGCCAAAAAGCCTGCTGGGAAGCGCGAACTTGGTGGTTTTGCGGAAGGACTCAAAAGCTTTGTTTCAGGAAAAATGCATGGAGCTTCTGAGGATGGAGGTGCGGCCGGCATGTCCGACTCTGCTCTTGGAAATGGAGCTCATCAGCATCTTTACAAGGAGCAGGATGAATATTTTCAGAATGTCCCTTATGAGGGCGAAGCGCATGTGAGGAGTCGATCTCTGCCTGTTTCAACACTGCTTGAGATACTGAAGGAGAAGACTGGACGAGATGATCTCGATGTCGGTGCAATCCGTCCAACTCTGTTTCACATGTTCAGGGAACATTCTAGCAATAAAGTGAAGGCATTTGTCAAAGTGATGATGCATGGGATGCATGATGACAATGACGATCAGAACAAGGGTAGTGGTCATCATGATATAAGGGGTGCAGTGGGTGCATTGGCTCATCGCTTTTTGAAACACAAGCTCGATGAGGAAGATAATGCAGATGACTATTTGAAGCCTGCTATGGAGATGGAAGTTGTCGATCGCAAGGCTGCATATGCAGGGGGGAAAGCAGCGGGAAAAATAGGGGGGAAAGCTGGAGGTGGGAAGCCAGGGGGAGCGGGGAAGGCAAATGCTGGCAAGGCCGGGGGATCGAACGCAGGAGGAAAAGCAGAAAGCAAGGAAGAGAAGAAGAGTATGGTGAGTGTGATTAAGGATTTGGGCATTTTGATTAGTGGGTGTCAATCGCATGAAACGTCTGCTGATGCAAACCCAACTGGTAAGGAGGGCGATGCTTATGGTGCAATGAGCAATGCTTTGCAAACTATATTGTCCCAGCAAAAGGGGCCTATTACTAATCATGAGCTTGTGAGTAAACTAAGGGAAGCACTGCAAAAGCAAGGATTTTCTCAGCATCCTGGGCTGTATTGCAATGACGAAAATGCAAGTCGTCCCTTTATATGTTGAGAAGCACAAGCGCTTAAGAATGTGCATGGTCATGCTCTAGGTTAGCTTTGGTGTTGTATTAGAGAGCAAGCATGCTCAAGCATAGAATGCAGCCCACCCACACAGACACTTCCCTATTGGATCCTAGTTTATAGGCCCAAGCGAAACATATTACTTTCTTGGGCTTCCTATAGTGATAGGAAGCATGCACTACATACATACCTTAGGCTTTAACTACTTAACATCGATCAAAACACACACAAAGGTAAAGATTTAAACAGGTATTGACAGGGTTATGAATGTAGGCAAAGGGTTTTCAAATTGACACACAGAGACTTTGAGTTTTATTGTGTTATCAGCCTCGAGCAAGGCAAAACTACTCTTCTACCCCTTTCAATTCCTAGACAAAAATGAACCATGGTGCTGGCACTTTCGTGAACACTTAGTTTTCATAAAGAAGCATACACCTTATGTGCAAATAATGTTATCTCTGAAGATTAAGCTTGAAAGAAATGATTGAAGAAGTGGTCACACTATTTCTTGTATCTCTTGGTTGTCCGCGGTGCTCTCTCTCTAATAAGAAGAGGAAAATGGTATGACCTTTCTATCACCCAAGTGTCGTAGATTGGTTATGCCATTTCCTTACTATCAAGCTTCAGTTTCAATACCTTAGGGGATATGAGGAGGCCATGTGCTCCTATTTAAAAAGCTTGCCAACATTTATTGTCGTATCGACGGAAAAAGCTTCTTTGTGTGATCATGTTCGTTGTTGCTTCTCTACAACATTGCTCCTTGTCATCTCCACTCTTCCATCTCATCACTTTATCCTCAATTTCTAAACTATATTGTGCACTTGCTTCATCCAATTCATGCTAAAATACAGTTTCATCCCGTTTGTGGTGTATGAAATGAGAAAAAAGAATGGGTTACCTGGAACGGGAAATGGGAACAAAGTATGAAGTGCCATTCCTTGTTATGAATACTCATGTTTAAAATATGGAACGGGAAGTTGGAATGGGAACGGGGAACAGAGACCTGAAAATGGTCATTCCTTGTAACTATGAAAGAAAGACCGAGAGAGAAATTCTATGGAATGGGAACAGGGAATGAAGACCTGAAAATGGCCATTCCCTGTAACTATGAAAGAAAGACCGAGAGAGAAATTCTATGGATAGTAGGAATGTGAGCAAGCCATGAGAGGAAGCGAGACTTAAATTGAACACAAAAAGTTTCGCAACCTAGTGGTCCCCTGCCCCCAATCGTACCTAGCTAGGTATGTCGTGCCTCTCGAGCAGAAGCTCATGATGTTATGCATTGTATGGAAAAAACTGGAAAAGACTCCACTTTCCTACATGAGAAAATTTATAAATCTTCATGACTATATAGCTTGTGTCTCCTAGCTTAGCTTCAAAATTATGCCCAATTTTGAATTGTTTAATTGGTAATCTCTGCCCTTGAGTTGCATAATTGAAGAGTTTATTATCCCACCTTTGTGTTCACAATATTGATGACCACTATTGATTCAACCTACAACAAATCCTCGTGCAAAGTTTCCATGTGCTCTTGAAAAAGGTTGTGATGCATGATCCGAAAAAACTAGCATGATGTCCTCAAAATTAGATCCTCATGATGCTAAAGAGAGCATTCAAACTGCATTCACGGAAAGAAAAGGCATGCGGCATGCGTGTGTGCCTTCTTCATGGCAAAGGACCCTTCTTCAAATCACAAGAAGATTTATAAATTTTTTCATGTAGGAAAAGGGAGCCTTTTTTAGTGTTTTTCATACAATGCATAACATCATGAGCTTCTGCTCGGGAGGCGGTAGGATTGGGGGCAAGGGATGAGCTTCTGCTCAGGAGGCATTGCATACCTAGCTAGGTAGGATTGGGAGCAAGGGACCCCGCCCCCCCCACCGGGCCGGCTGTCCCTTGTCCCCAATCGTACCTAGCTAGGTATGCCGTGCCTCCCTCACAAAAGCTCCTGATGTTGAGGTAAGACCACTCTAGGACCACTTTCTACCCCATCACCAACTTTTCAGTGACAAATATAGAGGTATCATACACAAGAAGATTTAGAAATTTTCTCATGTAGGAAAACGGAGTCTTTTCCAATGTTTTTCATACAATGAATAACATCTTGAGCTTCCACTCGAGAGGCTCCGCATACCTAGCTAGGTACGATTGGGGGCAGGGGACCACCGGCCCCCCCACCGGGCCGGCGGTCCCCTGCCCCCAATCGTAAATAACATCTTGAGCTTCCACTCGAGAGGCTCCGCATACCTAGCTAGGTACGATTGGGGGCAGGGGACCACCGGCCCCCCCACCGGGCCGGCGGTCCCCTGCCCCCAATCGTACCTAGCTAGGTATGCGGTGCCTCTCTCACAGAAGCTCATGATGTTGAGGTAAGTCACAATGTGGGAATTATTGTGAGAATTTGTCCAAAACTTCTTGTGATAGAGATCAACCATTGAGCTCGCAGAGAGCTCCAAGCTGCAATTCTTTTTTTAATAAGTAGCTTGAGGAAGCGGCCAAAGCTGGCATGCCTGTTTTATTCATGGCCAACTTGACAAAAGCAGTTGTGCAACGTAGAAGATGACTTGAAGAGACACCTGCAGGCTGCATGTGTGGCCATGCGATATGACTTTCTAGCATGCTAGTACACCCCTTTTACTGAGCCTTCACAAGAAGATTTAGAAATTTTCTCATGTAGGAAAACGGAGTCTTTTTCAGTGTTTTTCATACAATGCATAACATCATGAGCTTCTGTTCGAGAGGCACCACATTCGTAGCTAGGTACGATTGGGAACAAGGGACCCCCGGCCCCCCCACCGGGCCGGCGGTCCCCTGTCCCCAATCGTACCTAGCTACGAATGCGGTGCCTCCCTCACAGAAGCTCATGATGTTGAGGTAAGTCACAATGTAGGAATTATTGTGAGAATTTGTCCAAAACTTTTTGTGAAAGTAGGCTTCAAGAACACATGTAGTTTAATTAGGTGCTTGAACCCTGAAAAATGTGTCTCCATGATAAGACAAGGCAAATTTTTAAGCCCCATTGTGTCAAAGAATGTTGCAAAGAATGTTGCTTAAGCAAAGGAGGAGGAGGAGGAAGATGGTAGGACTACAAGCCAAATTAGCAGAGGAAGTGAGAGAGCAAAGCATGGAGTTGCACAAGCTAGGACACTCCAAACTTGATCACACTCAAAGGAAGCTCTTCTTGACCTATCTCAATTAGAGCTTTTTGGCCAATGGGCTATGTTTCTCTCTCTATGTGCATGTGAGAGGCACCAAAAATAGCATTGTTGTTGTAAGTGGTGGCGACGGGCATGAAAAGTTACTGCACCTTTGTTGTAGATGCAAGTGGCATTAATTGTTGTTGATGGTACCAAACTAAGCATAGGCTTTAGACAATTACTACACTTAGGTAATGAAAAACTCCAAGACAAGGTAAGAGCAAGGAAAATACGTGCAGGTAACTTTGAGCACCTGAAAGAATGAACTAGCAAACTTGGGAGACTATTCAGAAGGAGTTGGATTGTCTCCTAAGGGCACGATACGTCTTTCCAAGTGTTGTGGTGTATCGGCTCCCCGTGTTAGGGGTGTTTTCTATAATCATGACAATTGTATCTTTGGTCGGTGTATGCAGGTGCATCTTATGTCCTCTCACCTAGCATACCACCTCATTTTGTACAATACATCTCTGCCCATCACAGTGCCCCTTCCTTCAACACTCAAATTTATATTTTTGTCTCTCTCTAATTAAGTAAAAAACATGCTTATGCTAAAAAGGCTTTAGATGATGGTGTGCATGGGCAATAACAATTGTTTCCAGAGGTATGTTTGAGAAATTGGTGACCAAGTGGAACAAGTTGTCAATAGGATTGAAAAAGGACAACCCTTTTTGGAGACTATTCAGAAGGAGGTAGACCGTCTACTCAGGGCGGCACGATAAGTCTTTCCAAGTGTGGTGTATTGGATCCCCCTATTAGGGGTGTTTTCTGTAATCATGACAATTGTATCTCTAGTCAGTGTATACAGGTGCATCTTATGTCCTCTCATCTAGCATACCACCTCGTTTTGTAAAATACATCTCTACCCATCACAGAGCCCCTTCCTTTGGCACGCATATATATATATTTTTCTCTCTCTCTAATTAATTCAGAAACGTGCTTATGGTAAAAAGGTTTTAGATGATGGTGTGTATGGACAATAATAGTTGTTGCAACCATAATGTTTGAGAAATTGGCGACCAAGTGCAACAAGTTGTGAAAAAAATTGAGGAAGGACAAGCCTTTCTAGAGACTATTCAAAAGGAGTTGGATTGTCTCCTCATGGCACAATAAGTCTTTCCAAGTGTTGTGGTGTATCGGATCCCCTACTAGGGGTGGTTTTAGTAATCATGACAATTATATCTCTAGTCAGTGTATGTAGGTGCACCTTACGTCCTATCGCCTAGCATACCACCTCGTTTTGTACAATCCATCTTTGCCCATCATAGAGCCCATTCCTTTGCCACTCAAATATATGTTTTTGTCTCTCTCTAAATGATTCAAAAGCATGCTTATGGTAAAAAGGCTATCTCTTTTTATTTGCCTCTATTATGCTTGTTTACAAGGGGCAGAGGCAACATCATACATAAAGATGATGCCTCAAGAACCTACCAATCAATGAAAACTAAAACTATTGTTGTCATGCGAGCAGGTTACAACATTTGTGTCTCACGTTGAAAAGTGCCTCCAGGGGCCCCAAGGGAGAGAGGGGGCCGCAAAAGTTTGTGGGTTCAAAAGTAAATCTCTTCTTCTCTAACCAATCATCCTACACCATCGTGGGCACTTGCTCTTTGCCATCAAGTCATCTAACCTAGTTTAAGTCTATAAAACGAAGGTACCTTTTGAAAAATGGAAAAACAAAAATTATTTCACTGCGCGCTTGGCATAAAAAGGTGAAGGTAGGTCCAATCAGTGTAATGGCTTAAAAAAATTAAAAGGTGCTCTTAATTCAAAGATTCCTTTCAAAAACAAAAAAAATGATGTGTTAATCTATAGCAAGTAACGATAGGCAATGACAAAGCATGTAGATTTGGAAAAATATTACATAAGAAAGATGAATACAACATTACACGAGAGAGAGAGAGAGAGAGAGAGAGAGAGAGAGAGAGAGAGAGGAAAACGCCAAAGAGAACTTAGAAGAAAACGTTTAAAAAAATAAGAAAGAGCAGAGAAACACCTATTTCCATGAACACAAAAGGTCTTTTGACTTTCCATCTTCATTCGTCTTTTGACTTTTCGTCTTCATCTATCTTTTCATTTCCTAAATTCACCCTTCACTTATGTACTTAATATGGTTTGAAAGAAAAAAACATTTGGCCTGCTAAAGAAAGGCCCTAGTATTGGGTCAGCTGGGTCAGCTTAGACGTCCTTGAACTGATGGCATCCATGTGGACGGCCATTATCTTTTTAAGCGTTCCGCTGCAGGTGAACTCGCGAGCTCAGTGGACTTTGTTCCTACAGTACTGCGTTCAGGAGACAGACTTTGTGTCTGTGTCATTGAGAGAGAGAGAGAGAGAGAGAGAGAGAGAGAGAGAGAGAGAGAGAGAGAACAGTTTTCACGTATGTGGCAGTGTCGTTTGGTGACTGATCAGTGGTTCCTGCCCCTCGTGATCAGAGATGACGGAGCCTTGTCATCGTCAGCACAGAAATGAAGCAGTAAATGCAAGCAACGTCGTACTCGTTGCTATTCCGTGCACGCCATCTGTGTGTACACTGTACAGTGTGTGTGTGTGTGTGTTGAGAGAGAGAGAGAGAGAGAGAGAGAGAGAGAGAGAGAGAGAGAGAGAGAGAAACCATTGTCGTGACTGGTGAGTGAGTCTTGATAGCTGCATTGCAGCACGTTGGACCGTACTGGCACAGAGCGTCCAACCATCGTGCATTGGTGTCTAACTGATGCGTAGCATTTCGCTGCATGTGAACTCGCGAGCCTCGAGTCCTCGACAGAGGCTCGGCTCAACTCAAAAGAGAGTGGAGTCAATGGACGCCTCATTGCCTCAAGAGTCAAGGCACAATTTCGCACGACTGCACCTTGAAGGACGCGAAGTCGAGTTAGCGCGTGCGAGGCATGAGCCGGAGTCCTCAGTCGCGTGATGTGCCCTTGAGGCTTGCGTGTTGCATCACCTCATGTTAATTTGTGTGTGGTTGTGTGTGAGAGAAAGAGAGAGAGAGAGAATTAGTATTTTTACATGACACTCTCACACAAACAAATCAAGGCACTATGTGACCAAACGCAACTCCGCACGTTAGATGTTCTCGAAGACAATATTGGCACCTTTCCTTGTTTATTTCAAGAGGAAATTTTAGAAAATTAGGCTATTTTTAACATTTTTACACTATTTTTGTCTATTCTAGGCGACATTTCTCCTTTTTCCGTGCCCTCAATCGGCATTTTTGAAATTGAAAACGGTAGGATATTAAGCTGAGACACATTTTTCCCAAAACTGCTGATCACGTACAAAGCGACATAGCTTGCCTGTCAAATCTTTCTTCTCCAATCTCCATCCTCCATATTAAACTAAAAAACTAGGTATAGACTTTCCCAACTTGCCTACATGACAACTTCTGATTGCTTGAATAATTGAATCCGTTCTTGAATTTGCCAAGAGGAAATTTTGAAAAATAAGGTAACTTTTTAAAGGTTTTTACACTATTTTTCTCTATTTAGTGGTGAAATTTCTCCTATTTCGCTTTCCATAAACCGATATTTTTGAAATTGAAAACAACATCATATTAAGTTGAGACACATTTTACGCGAACAATGCTTGTGGCGCAAGAAAACTCCTCTCCTCTGCGAGTTTGCATCACGACTTGAAAGTTGAGCCTTGCTTCCCACCGTAGGCAACACGACGTCACCTTCAACACAGCCATCATACGCAAGCTATAATAATAGCAATGTTTGAGAAAAAGTATTTTTTCACATATACATAATTCCTTTGCTTAAATTTGCCAAGAGGATATTTTCACAAGTTACGTTGCTTTTTAAGTTTTTTACACTATTGTCCTCTACTTTGGAGCGGAATTTCTCCTTTTCCCCTTGCATCCAACCGGCACTTTGGAAAATGAAAACGGCATGATATTAAGCAAGGACACATTTTTCTCGAGCACTAAATAATTAGCGATGGACACCTCGCATGAAGCGTAGTCCCGTGGAGCTCACGAGGGCAGCCTCAGGCAGTGACGCAGAAAGGAGTAGAGGTTCGGCTAGAGAGGGATGATCGTCGTTCGCATATAGGTGTGTATAGACTTATTTGGCTATGATGCGCATGCACGCGCGCGCGCACACACACACACACACAGAGAGAGAGAGAGAGAGAGAGAGAGAGAGAGAGAGAGAGAGAGAGAGAGAGAGAGAGGGTTTCTTTCAAGATTTCTTTCCTTGATTTTGTCAAGACAAAATATTTATCAAAATTTAGCCTTTCTTCGTGGCTATTCAAACTACTTTTGTCGATTTTTGGGTAAAATTTTTTCTTTTGCTGGTGCCCCAACATTCGAGAAAATCGTGCCTTAGCTTGTTATCGTACCGTTTTCAATCTCAAAAAATGCCGGTTGAGGCCAAGGAGAAAGGGAAAAATTCCACTCCAAAATTGAAAAAAATAGTGTAAAAGCTCAAAAAATTAACTTGATTCTCTAAAATTTGGTCTTGGCAAATCCAAGGGAGGGAATTTTGTATGTTTTGAAAAGTATTTCCCAAAATGTCATGCCCTCAACCGGCATTTTTTGAAATTGGAACTAACACGCTATTAAGATGGGAAAACTTCCGCACCAAAATAGAGAAAGATAGTGTAAAAACCCAAAAACTTAACTTGATTTTTTGAAATTTTCTCTTTGCAAATCCAAGAAAAGGAATTCTATATATTTGAAAAAATCTTTTTTCCAAACATTGTCCTGCCCTCATCTGACATTTTTGAGATTGAAACCGGCACGCTATTAAGATGAGGCATGATTCCCCACGAGTGCTGGTTTTTCAAAATCCTTCTCCTCCAAGTGCTCAGGAAAATTATCTCCTCGAGCATGCAAACTTCTTCTCGCTCAGTTTGCCAAGAGGAAATTTTAGGCTCGTCCTTCCATTGTTTTCGTGGTGTTGAACGAATGAGCATGGTGGGAATCCTAGACTACCAACACACACTCTTGGATCTAACTCAACTTGGGACCTCAAATTGAGAAGTCTATGGACAAGAAGAGTATCCATGGATAACAAATTGAGAAGTCTATGGACAAGAAGAGTATCCATGGATAAAGTGGGGGTACACTTTCTCATTGGTGTACCTTTGTCCACTAGTTTATTAATGCCTTTGAATTTGTGTAAATAAGTGTCAAATACATTTAATAGATTTGATAGTAGGTTAAGCTTAAGACTTAGTAAAGGTTGAGAAAGAGAAGGGAGGATTGTAGTATATAGTAGTATTGCTGCAGCAAAAATTAGTTCAAGACTATGATTCTCCCTTATTGATCCTAAGATCCTCCGTGACTGTGTGAAGTATTATTTCTATGAACTTATTTATCCTTTAGCTAAAGAATGTTCTTTTCTCTTTGCTTCTTTTGAACAAGTCAAGTAATAGTTGCGTGAACATTGTTTACCATCCTCTCTTAATATGGTTTCCTCTTCCTCCTCACAAAATCCACTCGATGGACATTATGTTGGCTACGATGACAACGTGGAACCTACGTGCGATGAATTTAGTGATGTTCGCTCGATGGAGTTTGAAGATGGTGACTCAATAGCTTGATAACTTATAAAAAATACTTGATGTATGCTTGGCAATAATGCAATTTTGCTTTCTATTTTTTCACAGTTAAACAAGATAGTGCACCGAGACGCAACTGCATCATTCTTGGAACCTGATAGTAGCCTCATTCTTGATCATGTGCCTCCACTCGGCACGAGGAGCACTTCGAGTTTGCCTAAGCTTGATGGTTCTTCTTCTCTTGGAGTTGGGCCCAAATCGCTCAAGCGTGTGAATCAAAGTGGTGCGGTGGCACGTACACTTTTCAAGACTTGCGAGACGACAACGGAACCAAGTAAGGCTTGATTACGCCCCATAGATATTCTATTGTTGTCTCCAACCCTTACGAGGTTTGTTTTTTGTTGTGACAGCCAAGCCTTCCCTAGAGGGTCCATCACCTCCAGTTGCAAAAATCGAGAGCATTGTAGAGGGTGTCAAACTAGATCGACATACTACTACTGAGTCTTACCATGGGGATGTGATTATCGCTAGTTCATCTTCCCTTGTGCCTTATATTCCCTCTAAAATACCTCTATTGCGCATTGTTGACATAATTGAGACTTGTCCTCGCTTCGCATTCGAGGGGTGCATACTAAACCAATATGGGACTTACAAACAAAGCCCAAAAGACTCTAAGTATATGCGCTACCTTAAGGTAGACCTAGTTGACCCACTCAACACTGACACCATCACTTGCACTGTTAGTGATCAATTTATTGCGCAATTCATTGACACTCTTGCTATAGGAGACTTTGTGCACATTGAGAATGTGATTGTGAAAAAAAAAAACTAAGCCAGATGGTTGCACATCTCCTTATGTACTATTCTTCAATGCTTCTATGGTTCTAGAAAAGACAAAGCCTTTTGAAGTCAACCTTAGCTTCTACCCAGAGAGCAAAGTGTGTCAATTTTTGGATGAGGCACAGTCCTTGCATGCACAGGGCACTCATACGCACTTTGGAACTGTAGCTTTTGTTGTTATACAGGGCCATGTTAGCACTTCAAAAGCTGGTATTTCCCAAGGTGATCTTGTTGTTATGGATGGGCCAGCAACTGAGGATCGTGCCACTGTAAGACTTCCTTATCTTTGCCCTTCTATAGATTTGTTGCTTTTTAATATTTTCCCTCTCTTGCCATCACAGCTTAGCTTCGTGAATGCACACAAAGACAATTAGCATGATATCTTTCATGCTCTTGAGACCGATGTGCATCCTATGTTTGTTGCACAAAACATAGGTTCCTTCACAGGCCGAAGCAATACACTCTCAGTCTTCGATATTACTATCCTAGCACGCGTCAAAAGTTCTCATCTCAAGCATCGTTTGGAGGAAGCATATAAGGCCCATATTCTTGATGTTGGTCACAATCAAGAAGTAAGTATTGATCTTGATTTTCCTTTTCCACCGTAATAGCTCGAGAAAGCTCTAACTCGTCAAGTGGCTATACATAGGTGACTGTCACATTGCACTTTGTGAATGTCAACTCAATTTTGGTGGAACGTTTTTGCGGTCAATGCAAATCTACTAACATTAATCACCATCAAGAGACAGACTTTTGCTCTATCTGCTGAAAATCTACAACTGTGGTTTTGGTGCCCAAGCTTGAAGAAAAGATTTTAACCAACAAATCTTCCCCAATTGACGTTTCCTTAGGGGGTGACGTAGTTGACAAAGTATTGCATCTTGACGAAAACTTTGTTGACTTATGTGCTTCTAATGTACTGAATGCACGTGAGCTGCTAGCCTTCCTTGTCTGAACTGGCAATTTTATTGTCAACAATTTAGGCCTTGTCACATCTTTTGTCGAAGAGACAAATTAGCACTCCTCCTCTACAACATTGAAGCTCCATCACCTCCACACAAAAAAAACTCTTTATATTATATTGCTTTCATCCATTCCTCGTTTTGTAAATTCCCATCTCTCTCTCTCTCTCTCTCTCTCTCTCTCTCACACACACACACACACACACACACACACACACACACACACACACACACACACACACAATGTGTGTGTGTTTCATTTACTTGTCTTCCTCCCTTCCCATAGCCCAAGGGGGGGAAAAACGTCATGTACATGGGTTCCTCAAGTAACTAAAATGCATCTTTTGAACAACTCATTCAAAATGATATCGATAGTGCTTTCCTAGCTAGTCACCCATGGAATAAAAATGTTTTCCTTGTGCTCAATAAAATAATAAAGTCATACTCGTCATTGCAAAACATTAACAATATCATGCTAGACGTGGTGAGAGTATCATTAGATCAAACGCCAATGATCACACCTTCTTTGGTGCATTTGACTTCCAGTAGACATGATTCCTCCATTTTGAACCAAGTATTGAATAGCCACCCATCATCTATTGGTGTTGTGCTCGATATTATCCATGTATCCTCCTTTAGATTTAATATTTCATGTGATCTCCATATGTATGGTGTGCCAATAACTTCACCCAAAACGACAATATTCAATAGTGGAGCGGATCCAACAACATTACACAAAATCATCATTGTCGATAGAAGTGGTTGCTTGTTTTTTTACTTGGGGGCCAACTGATACCTGCGCAAACGCAATTATTGTGCCTGGGAGAAAGAAGAAACGGAAGCATTTAAAGATTTGTTTCTCTAGCAACCGAATGAACTCCCTACCTCCATTGCGAGGCAATTTTCTTGCTTGGGTCATAGGACCATCCTGGAAATAGATGCAATAACAACAAAAATAAAAAAACTTAAAAAAAAATTACACCCCACAACTCTCTTGAGCATAAACATTGAACAAGCCTCCCCAATAAACAAAGCTATACAGCAATACATAGAAACAACGAATGATGATCCTATATATCAATGTTGTAAATGTGGACATTTAATGTTCTTTTCACAATTAGCTCAAAAAGGACGTAGGTCAGTACTTGGGAGTTCTATAAACAACAATATACATTAACACTATGTTTGCACTTCATGCATGCGTCAAAGGAAAGATCATGGTGCACTGCTCACCCGATTGAATTCCAGAGGATTTAACCTCCCATTACCTGCAGTAGAGAAACTAAACCATTTAGAAAGCCGCCTTGTTAGTGCTAGGCTACCTTTTGCCAAAATTAGGGAACTTACATATGATGGTCAGTTTGGATTACGAGGTAGTGTTGTTAATGTTTTGTCATCCTTGAAGAGAACACAACAAATACTGCCGAATTTTATTCATGATGAAGCCTTGATACTAGTGGGTATTAAATGTTGTCTACAATACAATCATTGCTACCTTTTCGGGGTTGTCCGGCCATTGCTTACAATGAAAGCCACTGCTCAACTATTGCAAACATCTTTATACAAGAATGAAAAAATTACTCTAAACAACGAGTGGCTAAGCCATTTCCATAGTCTACATTGCCCTTTGCTTGATGATTCTGACGACAACAATCAACCACTAGAAGAAGATGATCTAGACACAGATGTCATGCTCCTATCATGCTCCATGGAATCGAGTCATCACAACAAGTAGTTGATCACAACGACAAAATCTTCTTCATAGCTCCTGCTGAGGGAAATAGTCCTTTGAGTATTATACTGTGAAGAACTTAGTTTCCCTACTATTTTCTACGGTGAGCCCTGTAAATACCATAGCTTGCTAAGCATAATTATCAACATGTGGCTCAATGGGAACTTATGCACAGTGATAGAAGATTCTCACTAAATATAGAGAATCTTATCCTCAAAACAATCAAAGTAATGACTCAAAAAATCGTGGGATCCATTTGGATCCATATGCGCTAATGCAAGCTAAATCACAATACACTAGTTGCTGGACAAGTTGTTGGAGATACTAACATTGAGAAAGTCTTGTCTTCCCAACTTGGATATCGCAACTTTGAGGCATTGCGAACATCACTTGACTACAAGGAAAAATTGAAAAAAAACGCCTTCACTATGATTAGACAGCTCGGACCACCAACATTCTTTGTCACATTTTCTGTGGCTGATAAACATTGGAGCCCTTTGATTGGAGCACTTGCTGAGCTCAACCCCATTGTGTGTGCAAGAACATATACAAAAGCGTCATATATACGAGATTTGGTTCGGTTTGACCATGTAACAACAACCCATTTTTACTTGAATTGATTTAAGGGGATGAAGAAATTGCTAGCCATAACCATATTAGGAAAACTCAAAGATTACTCTTTTGTAACCGAGTTTCAGAGCCGGGGTAGCCAACATGATCATGCGCTGCTATGGATAGAAAATGCTCCTGTTTATGGGAAAAATCTCAACAAAGATGTTGTGGATTTCATTGATAAGTACATAACAACTAATTCCATGCTTCTTCCCGTAGATTTACAGGAAATTCAAACACACAAGCATAAGAAGTCTTGCTTCAGAAAATGTAAGGGATGCCGCTTTGACTTTCCCCACTACCCGATGCCCTTCACTATGATTTTAGAACTTTGTCGTTCTCAACATAACAATATCCAATACAATAAAAAGAAACACAAACAAATCAAAGATAATCTATTACTACTAGATTATAAAACAAATATTACATTCAAACAGTGGCTCCTATCTATGAACCTTCGATTTGAGGATTACATCCAAGCTATAGCATCCACAATCTCATGCCCAACACTTTTCTTGAAAAGAAACATCAAAGATATTTACACAAATAATTTCAATCCAATCATTTCAAAGCTTTGGGATGCGAATTCAGATATACAATACATTCTAAATGCACACGGAGCAGCTACCTATTGCACCTCATATATAACAAAATTTGATAGCACACTCATCAAAGCAATCAAAGAACAATTTGACTCTTGCATTCAAAACAATGCAACTACATTTGATAGACTTCAAAAAATAGGAAACACAATACTAAAAATGCAACAAATAAGCTCACAACAAGCAGTATATATTGCACTTTGTCTACCTCTCTACAACGCAACTGGAGAATTTATATTCATAAACACAAGCCCTCCCCACGAGAGAACAATGCTTCTCAAGCGAACACACCTCTTGCAAAACATAGACCCACCTAGCACATAAATATTTTATGAAACAAGCATAGACAAATAATGTACATGTCCTGTCCAGCTCAATGCCATATCATTGGTAGAATTTGCCTCCACATACACTACAAAAAACAACACATACAAAAAACCGTACCAAACCAAAAATTATACGATGTGTCAAATATAATGCCACAAAGAACCCAGATAATTATTATAGAGAACAATGTCTTCTATTTCTACCATGGATAAATAATGAAATTCAACATCTAACAAATGGACTCACATGGAAAGATGTATACAATCAAAATAAACCTATCATTGATACAAATGAATCTAAATCACAAAACCACAACAACTGAAAGGCAACCTCAACACCAACTTGTTAGGCACTGGTTCACCTTTGACATCTATGACACTATCTAATAGTTCCTCCCATATTCATGTTGACATCACACAAGACCTAAATATGCAACAACGCCAACTGCATACACACGTTATATCAACCATAAAAGTAATGCTCCAACAAAACTGTATGTATTACAAAAGAATTTTACTACTTAATGCCGAACAAAGGCTAGTATTCGATGATATTATGCTAAAAAAACGTAAAATTTCCCACATAACCAATCCAAAATTTTCCTAACTAGAGGCGTAGACATAGGCAAAAATTTCACCCTTCTTTTGATTGTCCAAGGGCTTCTACGTTTCTATAACCACAGATCGCATTCCAGCCCAACAACTACAAAAGTTTTACTAATGGCATACACAGGCAAGGCTGCTTTTAACATTGGTGGAACCATTATCCACTCGGCCCTCCACTTGCCACTACTCATATCATCTAGCACTTCCCTATCACCTGAGAGGGTGAATGAGCTACGACTACTTTATCGAGACCTACAATTAGCTGTTTTTGATGAAGTCTCCTTGATTGGAACCAACATTTTCGCTATGGCAGACTCTCATCTGCGCGCAATAAAAAACAACTACGACCTTCCATTCAATGGTGTTGATGTTGTCTTGTGCAGTGATCTTTGCCAAGCTAGTCCAGTACGCGACTCTTGGATTTTTTCTAGAAAACCTTAGTTGCTCGAAGCTATCTCACCCTCTTTTTGGCATGACCACATAAAGTGCTATGAGTTAACAATCACCATGAAACAAACTAATAAGACATTCATCGACATCTCAACATGATACGCATTTCAAAACACACCAACAAAGACATTTTGTTCATCAATACACATTACATGTGCACAGTACCTCATCCAGCCATGGTCTCCCACCTTTACTATGCGAACAAAGATAAAGAACTACACAACCAACATATATTCAACACTACCATAGGGACACTGCTACTTATTGAAGCACAAGACACAAGGGCAAAAACTTGCAGCAAAACTATTCAAATACCAATAGATCCAAAGTTAACAGCAGGTCTTCACAAAAAACTTCACTTAAAACCAGGCCTAATTGTAGAACTTTGCACTAGAAATATTGACATTCTAGATGGCCTAGTCAATGGAGCCGACGGTATATTCAAAGAAATAATACAAAACTCCATGACACAAACCATCTAGATTCAGGCTATCAAACCACTAAAGTAGGCCAAAAAACTAGATATGAAAACCAACAACTATACATTACATCAATAGATAAACAATGGACACCAATCCAAAAAATAGCACGTGAGTTTCAAATACGAAAGAATTTCTTGAACACTATTCCTAGAACACAATTTCCAATTCAACACTGGACAAGGCTTGACACTGGACACCTTGGCTTTCGATCCAACCAGCATTCAAAGTCACGGCCTTGTGTACACTGGCCTCTCTCGCGTAAGAGATCCCAACAACCTTTACCTCCTGGTAGAATTAACTTCCAACCATATTAAAGTAGACCAAATAGTTCTAGCTGAGCTACACCGCCTCAAAACGCATGCCACTTGGAAACCTTCACAGCTTGACCTCCACTCTTTGCCGGGCAATCACTTGACAATACAATCTCTTAACATTCTGTCCCTAAAGAAACACTACAAAAACCTTATTCATGATAATAGCTTAATGGCCTCCCACATTCTTTGTCTCCAAGAAACAAAGCTACAACACCCTAACACAGTGGCCATACACGGTTATACACACACTCAAACAATTGACCCCATGGGAGTATCCCTCTTCACATCAAAGAAAAACATACATCTACAACACCACAACATCATTTCCATGAATGAAATAGAATGCATTACAACGCTCCTCAGCATGCCACATAGTCCACCAATAACCCCTGATAACATTGTACCGAAGACCCTCAACTCCACTTCCCTTGCTCCTGCAAACATTGACCACACTACTCACACCTCACCTCCAACACACCCCTAGCATTTTACTCGGTGAGTTCAACATCAATGCTAACTACCAAACCCCTGAATACCTTGCACTTTCTAACCTTATCTCCACACACAACATGACACAACATATAACCCAAAGCACAACAATCTACGATTCAACTTTGGACCACATTTGGACTACAAATTCGTTCACTAACATAACAACAGGCACTAACTTCTCATTCTAGTCAGACCACTCCATTCTTTACTTACTGCTACCACTAAACTGCAAAAACACATTCCAATGTCCCCCTCTTCCTACTTCCTAAAAGCCCCTTCACAAATCCTTCCATTTGTGGCAGGCCCTCGTGATCCCTCACCTTGTTTTCTGAGATTGGGGAGACCTAGTCAATGTAATAAAAACTAATAAAACAAGGTGAGGATTCACATGGGTATTCTAAAACATTTAAAATAAAAAAGAAATCAAACCATGTATGTATGTATGTAATCCTCTGAAATTGTGAAACTAAAGGACACTTTGACAAAATAAAACCTAAAGTAGATTTCAATTGTTCACATGGAAAGGAAAGTCCAATCAAAGTAAAAAATATAAAATTTTGAATGTCTGCCTAGCTTTCGTCTCGTGTAAGGCTTGTCTTAGAAAGCCAAAATCAAATGTCTTAGAAAGCCAAAATCAAATGCATCCGTAACTCTGTTGTTCTCTACTGCTTGTTTTAGAAAGTCAAAAACTAATTGCAAGAAAGGACCTTGTCACACTAGTGACGGGAGCAAAGCGAACCCCGAACCCCGACGGCCTCTAAAACACCGGGGACCGAATGGCGCGCCTTGAGCCTGTCATGGTAAAGCAAACAGGGGGACACCACCTAGCTTCAGCGGCTAGGACGCAAACAACACACCACCATAACAAAGTTTTCATCCAAGAGAGATGGATGCTTGGGAGTAGTGATGAAGAGGAAAGGAAATGAGATCAAGAGAGAAAGAGAGAGAGAGAGAGAGAGAGAGAGAGAGAGAGAGAGAGAGAGAGTGAGTATAGCGGCTTAGTACTTAGGCACCACAAAAGGATGGCGAATCCGCACACCCTTCACACATACACAATCTCACTCCAAACACAAGACTAGGTGGCGATTCCGCACACCTGACATGGGCAAAACATTGCAAGACAACATACTCACAAAAACTCAAGCTTTATTTAGAGAATAAGGTGATGAAATTGGGAGCATAGGGTAGGGGAATGAGAAGGGAGAGAGTGGTAGAGCACATGGCGGATAGGTGGGAGTTGATGGCGAAGACTCGCACGAGGGTTATGGCCATAATCCTTCATTTAGTTGCCCTTCATCTTCCATAGCACAAGGGTGTAGAGGTCATGCTCAAGACGAGCATGGTGATTGCGGTGATGGTGATGGTGTGTGTGTGTGTGTGTGTGCACTAGGCACACACAGTGCATAGTGTACTCTTTGGTGATGGTGTGTGTGTCTTTAGTGTGATGGTGACCCCTCTTTATATAGGGGAGGAGGGGGGAGAAATTCTAGAATTTAGAAATGAAGAAATCATTATCTACATAGGCCATGTGACTATGGGCCCCACTTGTCTGGCTGTGTGTATATGTGCCAGAACAGCAGTCTCATGAGAGAGAGACTAAGAGAGAGAGATGGGTTGATGAAAAAAAGTGAGAGGTGACATGGAGAATAAAGTAATTACAAGAGGGGTGAGAGGTGACATGGAGAATAAAGTAATTACAAGAGGGGAGAGAGGGGAGTGTGTTCCGAGGTGAATCTGTGTGCAGATGTGTGTGAACACAAGAAAAATCAGGTAACCACCGGGTGGAGATGGGTCTGTAGGCACCTTTTTCAGTGAAACTGAGTGTGTGTGAGTGTGGGGGAGGTTATTTAGTTACAAGACAAGAGACATGGTGCCCTTTAGAGAGAGAGGGGGGTATTTGGGTCATGGGATATGATAGGAGAGAGAAAGAGGGGGTGGGGTATACTATTTTGGAAGATAGGGTAAGTTGCATGTGAGTTAGGGTGCATTATTGGTGAGTTAGAATGCATTATTGGTGAGAGGTGGGGTAGCTTGAGGGGAGAGAGAAAGGAGAAAGGACAAGGGAAAGAGAGAGGGGGTTGACCTTTTGAGTGGAGGAGAGGAAAAGGGACACACGGCGGGGCAACAATGAAGAAAAAGGAGGCAAGGTGGGGATGGGCTGCCCCGTAGGCATGAGGTGGCCTATTTTACCTTTCTCATATATTTACATAATCATACTTTTTTTTTCTTACTTTTCCAATGCCTTTTATCACTCCCTCCCTAAGGGTAGGTTTCCATGGGGTGGGGACAAGAGAAGAGGGGTATGGGAGCTTGGCTTGTGAAAAGCCCCCATCATTAGCCCTCCCCTTTTGGCTAGAGGCATTCATGTCTCTAGCTCTGTTTCTTCTTCCGCTTAGCTGTAGGATCCGATATCTAGTTGCCTTCTGAATTAGCCATATCATTTGGCCATTGGTGAGATTTCTGGGATATTCATGAATCTGTAACAGGTCCGGGTGATATCTTGTTCCTTGGAATAGTGTCGGTTGATTAAAGGGGAAGCCCATGGATTCCAGAACTTTGTGCCAGTGTCCTCCTGGATCCCAGGTGAAAAATAGGATCATTGTCTGCAGTGTCCGAACAATAAAATTTGCATGCCAAATTGAACTAAATTTGTAACCACCAGTAGCGAGAGGGGAAATGAGCATCTTGGCTCCTGCAAAGACAGAACTGAAAATTATGATTCCCAAGAGTGTACCAAGAATCCACCATATATGGCCACCTTGTTGGTGTGGTGAGCTCAAGTTGTCTTCAGAATCCTGCTTACTGCCATGACTAGAAAAAACTGCAAGCATATCATGCTTCTTTTGGGTGTGCTCAAACATGTCAGCTTCCTTTAGTGATGCTAATAGCAAGCCACCTACCTTGCGGCTTAAATACAAGCGTAATCCACTTACCTTTCTCCAAAGAGAGGATGCACTATTTGTAAAAAAATGTACCAAATTGCGAATGAGGTCTTCATTCTTGCATTCTATCAGGCTTTTGTCTATCCATGGCTCCTTTGGTCTTATCTCCATGCCGATCTTCTCTCTATATGTTATAGCGGCTAGCCATAGCCATAGGTCTGATGCATCCCATGCAAACACAATGCTGTGTTGTGGAGGAGTTTGGAACATCCTTAAAAGGTTGGCAACATATTGATCATCAAACTTACTATGAACATCCTCACATAAACTGGAGGCATTACCCATCTCCAAGTTTATAACACTACACAATAAAGTCTTGCTCGGCTGCCAAGCCTCTGGAGCAATATCCAACTCTAAACCTTCAGTCATACTTAACTCTTCGTTATGGTCCTTAAGTGAAACTGCCTTGATGCAAGATTCCTTTAGCTTGCTACACTGTCCTGGGTCCATGCTGGTGCACAGGCTTCCGTTTTCAAAGCCCTCCCCTTTGCTTGATATGTTGCCCACCTTTTGCAAAGCCTTGCTAGCAGGCTGGTTTTCCTCTTCTCTTGTATCTTTCATGCCCTTTGCATTCCTCTTTACTCTGACGAGGCTTAATCAACACTTTACACCTTCTTACCCTTACTGCCCAATGTTGTCGATTCATTGCTTTGGTGCCAATTTCATTCAAGGTTAAAGATGTACTCACATTTGTAACACAAATTTTCTTGACTTACCTCCCCCACTTGGGTAGCATCTTTTGATTCTTCAACCTCTTGTTCCACTGCTTCAGTTCTTTGAATAGTCTTCTTACTTGATCCTTCTTCTGTTACACTCATCTTGACCTCTTCTGCAAGACCAATGATACTTGGTGTGCGGGTACCAATTGGTGGTGGGCGTAGGATGATTGTAAGTGGTGATTGTGGCGGTGGTTGCATTGGTGACTGGCGTTGAACTCGTGTGGCTAGCTGTGGTTGCACTGCTGGTGGTGGGATTTGAACAGGTGGGATTGGTTGCCTGAGTGGTGGTGGTCTTGCTCTTGGTGGAGAGATATGATTCTGTCTCCCCCCTCTATTGAAATTCTGCCTCCTCGGGTGTGGGCAGTAGTACATTCCACGGCCATCTTCCCCGTAGTTGTAACAATGGTACTCTGGGTTCTGCCTTCGTTGTCCTCTTCCTTGTTTTGGGTTCCTTCCAGGTGTATGCCCTTGCTGCACCAGATGCATAGATAAACTCTCTAGTTGGGTGGTGATGCGACTCAGCAGGTCTTGCTCTTCTGATGCCTCCTGTGGTTGGACTCTATGATTGGCTGTTGCAGTCACTGGGGTTGGTTGGTCCGAGCTTGTTTCCTCTGACTCGTTTACTCTTGCTTGCATGCGTAGATTCTTGTCTTTAAGGCGGGCTACTTCGACTGCCGACTCATATGTTGCAGGAAACCTTCCCTTCACCTTCTCTCTAAGCGACGACCATAGACCAACAATGAAACGGTCCTTCTTTAGGAAATTAGGTGCTCCTTCACCTTCCTCCAGTGAGGCAACCCATCTCTCCCATAAGTCCACAAATTTGGAGTCGTAGGTGGCCTACTCCAACATGCCTCCCTGTTTTAATTCTGTCAGTAACTGCCATAGCCTCTCCGAGGTTGTGCCTCCACCAAACCTCTTTACAAAAGCAGCCATTAACACATCCCATGCATTCTTGGTGGCCTGGGGCAATGCATTATACCAGGACTTGGCCTCTACTTTCATCAGTAGAGGAAAAATTCTAAGTCGTGAAGCGTCGTCATCTTTGTTGGAGACGATACAAGCAATGTCGAAATCATCCAAAAAGTGGGTGGTGAGATTCTCTCCCTTGTTTCCACTGAACGTGGGGAAAGAAACACTTGCCATGGTAGTGACTCAGGAAATTACAAACCTCTTTTTCTTTTTTTACATTACATTAACAGTAGCGGCTCATAGCAGCTTTTTTACAGGGGTGGGTGGATAGGTTAAAACAAGATAAAGATAGAAACATTAAAGGAATGATGGTAATCTAATATGGGGAAAATGATAGGGTTCGGGGAATTGAGGATTTCTCCTAGTACCGTGGCACCGAATAGGTGTACGATCTTTTGTTGGTAGAAGACTTTCCTATCTACATAGATATTCACATGCATATGCTGTAAGAATCTGAACGGGAATGTCGTTGGCCCGTTTTCCATCATGCATAGAGGATGAAATACTTACTTATACTTTTACCGTGCCAGTGTTGATGAGTCGGCACATCCACAAGAGGTCGTCGCCTTTCATGGGCTCTACCTTTCCTTCGTTGCTCAGCACGTACGGGGTGATGGCGACGTGTCTGACCGCTCCCAGCCTCTTGGCTAACAACAATTGCAGGTAATTTCCGTAGTCGGCGTGTTGCATGAATTCTACTCCATTCAGTTGCAACTTGTCCCCAGCCCACTGGGTTTCTCCCGTGGTAGAGAGCTTCTTCAGGATAAGTTGTACAGGGAGAGAAGGAAGATCCTCCACTCTCTTTCCAAAACAGCGAGAGCAGTAGCCGAACCACTCTTCTCTAGGACATGGGAATCTTCTTACCACTTCTTCTTCCGGATTGTTGAAGTGGATTGGTAGCACTCGCATGCGTCGTGCAAATCGGTAGGCGACCTTTCTTCGCTTAGCTTCGGATGACTTCCTTTTTGGCAAACTGGGTACAACCCGGCTTTCTGAGCTTGAAGCACTTGCTTGGCTAGATGCTTCTCCCTTCGGGGTCATGTGTTTCCAGACTGGCTTATCTTCTCCTTGCCTTTGGCTCGAGCAGCCCCTTTAGGCCACTTTCGAGTTATAACTTTGACTGCAGTTTCTTTAGCGAAAAGAGGTCTCACCGTTTGCTTCCCTTCTTGATGTGAATGACTTCTTTGCGATGAATGTCGATGTAGATGACTTCAACCCTTTCGCTGCCTTCGTTGTTGGCACTCATTGACAGTGTGCCTTGGTTGACAACAGTGATGGCACTTCACCGACCTCCCACCTGATGCTCTCAATTTATAGTTAGAACGAGCGACACGAGATGGAGAATTTACCTCTTGAATGCTGATGACACTGCAGCCTGGCAGTAGCACCTCAATAAAGGCGGCTAGTGCTTCCATCTCCTCTTCTTCCATCCTCCAGTTAGAAAATTCCTTCAGCCATTCGTCCATGATTGATAGTGGGCGTCACTTTCAGCATTGTAAACTGAAGGGTCTTAGAAAGCCCTCCTCAGTGGGGGCACCAAATGATGGGAGCAAAGCGAACCCCGAACCCAGACGGACTCTAAAACACCGGGGATCGAATGGCGCGCCTTGAGCCTGTCATGGTAAAGCAAACAGGGGGCACCACCTAGCTTCAGTGGCTAGGACGCAAACAACACACCACCATAACAAAGTTTTCATCCAAGAGAGATGGATGCTTGGGAGTAGTGATGAAGAGGAAAGGGAATGAGATCAAGTGAGAGAGAGAGAGAGAGAGAGAGAGAGAGAGAGAGAGAGAGAGAGAGAGAGTGAGTATAGAGGCTTAGTACTTAGGCACCACAAAAGGATGGCGAATCCGCACACCCTTCACACAAACACAAGCTCACTCCAAACACAAGACTAGGTGGCGATTACGCACACCTGACATGTCATAAAAATTAATATCTATCCAATTCAAATGATTTTCTCATATTAAATTGATCACTTAATGTGGGAGAATACACATGAACAAAGGTTAAGATATAGACATGTGCTTATAGATCTATCTCAACACAGGGCCAATGGTTAAGGGGCCCAAATGAGAGATGGTCTATCAAAGAGCAAGGTTAACCAATGGAGCATAAGGAGAATACAAGGGAACAAGGGTTAAGATATAGACATGTGCTTATAGATCTATCTCAACACGCGGCCAATGGTTAAGGGGCCCAAATGAGAGATGGTCTATCAAAGAGCAAGGTTAACCAATGGAGCATAAGGAGAATACACGGGAACAAGGGTTAAGATATAGACATGTGCTTATAGATCTATCTCAACACGGGGCCAATGGTTAAGGGGCCGAAATGACAAATGGTCTATCAAAGAGCAAGGTTAACCAATGGAGCATAAGACCTTAGGGTTAGCTTCATTGCAGACCTCCAATAATGTGTGTAAAAGTCCTTTGACCTTAGGCAAGCTAGGGCTGAGCTTGACGTGGGAACCCGGCCTAAGCTTGAGGTGCTTGTCCTGCTTGAGGTGCTTGTCATGCTTGAGGTGCTTGATTGAGATGCTTGAGGTGCTTGACTGGCTCGATGCTTGGCTTTGTCATGCTTGATGACTAAGGGGCTTGCTCATCCAAAGTCAAAAAGATCCCTACAAGGAGGGGGGCGAGCCTACAAGGGGGGGGGATGAGAGAGAACACACACACACACACACACAAACACACACACACACACACACACACACACACACACACACACACACACACACACACACACACACACACACACACACACACACACACAAGGGAAACCCCCGCTTGAAGAGGCAGCAAGGACACTTGTCAAGTTCCTCCTCATGTTGCCCTCATGGTGTGCCTGAAGCCTATTGGTTGGCCACCCAAGGGGTCCAATGATAATTTAGGATATTTAATTAATTGATTTTGCATTTATCAAGTCCTCTCTCTCAAAGGGGAAAGGGGGACACTTGTCCCAAGGCTACCCCTGTTGCTTGTAATGGCTCCTGCTTGTGATTGGCTAGGCCTGGAGGGGTCCAATGAGCTTCAAGCATGAGCTACAAGGGGGGGTCGACCCAAGCAAGCTAGGGGGTTGCTTAGGGGGTATACTCACCCACACACACTCACAAGCACTCTCATTGTGTACTATGCAAAGTGGAAGAGCTCCCTCTCCTTCTCCAAGCAAGTAGAGGTTGAGAGCCTACACCAACACTCTTGGCTATGGAGTGCAAATCCAACCAAGAGCCATGCTTCAATGCTTAAGCTTGCCATCTCCTTCTTCTTCATTACTATGCTATTATGTATGCTAGCAACAAGAGTATGATAAGTGAGGAACTAATTCTTTCTCCTACGAAATGTTTCTTCTTCCTCTTCCCTACCCTCATTCCCTGCTAGCTCTCTCCACCTTCGAAGGTGTACGAGGTCTTGGGACTGAGGCTTGGGATAGTTAATGCTTTCTACAAGTGCATGTTATGCTTATTGCAAGAAGGCTAATGGTTTATTGCAAGTAGATTAATTACTTAATGCAAGTAGATTAATTGTATTGCAAGGTAGATTAATTATTTCTTTAAGCACAAGTTGATGCATAAAAGTATACATATTCATGCACTCAAATGATTTAGGGAACACAAAGATTAATGATGTTCACAAGATTGTTTTCAAGCTAAGATTGATTGTTGAAATTATGCAAAAGCTTGGTGTGTGAACCTTCCATCTCCATATTGCCAAGGAGGACTCAAGGAACACAAAGATTGTATTGTACCAAGTCTCTCTTAATGAGAGAATCTATAATACAAATTCCTTTTGGAGGGGGGACCGGATCCACATAAATCCGGTCCTCAAGTTTTGTCATATTCTCTACACTCTCTCTCTTGTAAAAGTATTGTTCATGCCTAGTTAATTAAGTGTTATGATAGAGTTGCTACTACCAATTAAGTTCACCCTCTATGCTCTCAAAATTGCTCACTCTAAATTCCGCTATTCTCTAAGTTCTTAGGCCATTCCCATTACATTGGTATCAGAGCATTTGGTTTCTCTTTTCTTGCTTAAGAAGAGGGGTCCTTAAGTAGCCTATAAATGGTTGATGTTGTTAATTATAATAGGGTAAGTGGAACTGGGATCTAATATCGGTTTTGTTAAGCCCACTATGTTGGGGATGGTGCACACCTCGGGAGCTTTGGACTTAATAATGGAGTCTTTTTAGACTTGCCTACGGCTTTACCATTATTGAGCCATAAGAAGTCCAAAAGGAGCTAACCCTTGGCAATTCTGCTATGTTAGACCTACTCCTCTACTCTCTATAATTAACCACTTTGAGCCGTGGGTGTAGATACTTAAGAGCTGATTTTCAAAGGCTAAGAGGAGTGGCAACTAAGGTTTTGAATTGCCAAAGCATACAATAAGTACATACATAAATTCTGTTAACATGGCTGACAATAATCAAGAGAGTAGAATGAACATTGATAACTTTGATTTTGCACATGAAAGTGCTAATGATGATGCTCCCATGTTTATCAAATGTCTTGTTTCTAAGCTGCAACAAGCTATGGAAAACCCATTCCTACAAGGTGAAGTTTTCCAACAACTTCATAGTTATGGGATTCTCCAAACTCCCCCAAAAGAGAGAGCACCTGAGAAGTCTCTTCATGAGATTTCCAAGAGAGGGCTCTCTACGGCGAGAGAAGAGGAGAACCCATACGAAGCGCTTAAATGTTTACTAGCGGGCTTGCCTCCATCCAAGAAGAAAGATAAAGTCTCTACATTAGAGCCTTCACCAAGAGGAGGAGAAGGAAGTGAGTCTTCCAATACTTCCAAAGATATGGCTCCAAGAAGACGGCAGCCTCAACAATCTCCAACTTCCCCCAAGAGGGAATGATCACTGCAAAGTCCTCCTCCTCGTTATCACAAAAGGGAAGAGAGGTACCAAATAAAGGAAAAGGAGAGAAAGAGGTCACCCTCTTCTCCATCTTCATAAACTTCCTCATATTCCAATGAAGGTAGCGGCTCTTCTCTCAAAGAGCCCAAGAGGAAAGGCCATCGCAAGTTCTATCCGGTATGGAGAAGGTCCAAGAAGATAAAGAAGTTCAAAGAGGGAGGGAAGAACATCACTTTCCTTGCCTATGCTGGCACCTTTGGTGCTATGGACAAGGTCTTGGCCTTCATCCAACAGCTTGATGTGACCTTTGGTGATGAGGGCTTCATAGAGTCCTCTAAACTACGTCAAGTATCTATGCATTACCAAAGTTCCGCTCGACAATGGTGGGATAGCCTACAAGCCCAAAGAAAAGCTCCAAAGACATGGAAGGCTTTAAGAGCCTCCATCATAAAACATTTTCTGGCAAGCAACGCTCAAGAAAATGTCCTCACAGAATGGCAAAACTTGAAACTCTCTCCCTACGAGTCTATCCAAAAGTATGTAGGTAAGTTTTGGGATTTATTTCTCAAAGCCACTATCTACAAAAAGATAGACTTTGGGGAGCAAGAGCAACAATTATGTGCGGGTATTTCTGAAGAGAAGGCCGAGTATATTAACTCACAAAGGCCTAATACCATATCGGCGGTCATACACCATACTATGGTCGCCTCTCAAATCGATTCCCAACAAGGGGTTAAGAAAAACTCTAAACCCATGGAAGTGAAGGATCAAAATGAGCCTAGAGGGAGGACTAATGCTCAAACTTCCTCCAAAGGCAACTCTAGCAACACCGATAACAAAGTTAAGGAGAAAGGAGTCTATTAAGGTAAGAATAAACTCTCTACAATAGAGCTAGAGTGTTATCGTAAGGATAACAAATGCTACAAGTGTGGACAACAAGGGCATGTCTATCGTGCTTGTCCCCAAAGAAATGCACGCAACAAGCCACCTTGAGTTTCTATGTTGGAAACTCTAAAAGAGGATGCTTATAGAAAAAGACTTTTGTTTTTCCTATGCTAGAAGATATGTACATACATGTTTATGAGTCGGGTAGTATCCCATCCCTTGTAAATATGCATGCTTTCACAAGTTAATGAAAATTTATATTTTCATATATATGATTTCTGTTAGAAAGTCTATAAATGAATTTAATGTTTCAACCAATAACAATATTATTAAATAAATAACAAAAAAAAGGGAATCAAGAGGAATTGGAATTGTGTAAATTCCTAAATAGATTCCAAAATGTTTTTATTGATGATATCCCCGTGAGCTATCTCCACAATGAGGGGACAATGGCCATACAATGGAGCTTTTACCATGAAGCTCACTGCCTAATAAGCCTCCTTATTGAGCTTTACAAGATCCACAAGAGGAGTTTGAAAAGGCAATAACATGGACTTGTAAGTTTCGAGAGAGATTCAATAATTAGGTCACATTATCTCTAAAGGTGGTATTTCTATGGATCCACAAAAAGTAGAGGTAATAAAAGATGGCCTAATCCAAGGAATCTACATGAGTTGCAAAGCTCTAAGGGTATGAGTGCATACTAGAGATGCTTCATAAGAAAAATCCATGCTTATAGCAGGTCCAATACACGACTTAACAAAAAAGAACGTTAAGTATACATGGACCGCAAAGAGAGAAAAATACTTCTAAAAAGTTTAAAGAGAAACTTATTTCTCAACTTATGGGATCTCTCAAAGCTATTTGAGGTCCAATGTAATGCCTAGATGATTGCCTTTGAGCAAAACTTTGCTTCAAGAAGGGAATACCATAGCATACGAGATTCAAAGACTCAACTCCAATGAGTGAATGTTGGTCATATACAAAAGGACCTATGAGCTGTTTTAAATGCTCTAGACACATGGAAGTACTTCTTGTGGACTCCATTCATGATGCAAACCAAGCTCTCGGACAATCAAATGAGGTAGGAAAATTTATTTTTGCAATTTAAATTCTACTTTGCTCACATTGCTGGCAAGCACAATCATGTAGCCGATGCACTTTCCCAATGGCCAAGGGTAGATAGGATATCAATAGCAACTTACAATGAGCTATGTTTTATGATAGTTAAATATGCTTCTAACCCAGGCTTTAGGGATATGATAATATCCTTACAAATGGAAGAAAAAGAACCACTCCGTAAAAGGATGGTTATCTTCCATACCTCAATAGGCTATATCTTCCTTGCTTCCCATGCTCCTTCCATATGCGGGGCAAAGAGGAATTCGAATTTGCTCTGCTAGGAGTAGAAGCATACTTGTATTGGCTTACCAAGAAACAATAACATACAAGATAATGTTTCAAAATGTATGGTATACCAAAAGATGAAGTATGAAAAAAAAGGACCATGGCTTGCCAACATCTAATAGTGTTGGATAGAAATCCTACCATGACCATTAATTTTTGATAGAATCTCTATCAGAACTAGAGTAACCCTCTTATGTAGGCCTACTATTCCAATGGATGGACAAAAGATACAAAACTAATAACCCTTGATCTACTAAAAGTCTGTGATTCGAAGTAGATTAATGCTCAAAATGAGAGAAGTACTTATCTTAACAACAATATGTCTCTAATAATGTGAACATACTTCTAACGAGAAACTACCTTTCAAGGCTAAAGACGGAAGATCCGAAAGTCCCTTGTAGCTTAAGATACCTGGGAAGATCTTCATTGCAAAAGAGTATAGCCGAGATCAAAAAGAATCTTTTTACAAGATTAAACAGGCTATATCCATTTATTAGCTAGGCAAAAGAGGCTCCTGCCGTTAGGCACAAAAGAGCTTTATCCTTTAAAAAAAAAAAAAAAAAGTTGGGTCTTACTAAATTTTCCCAAGGCTCATCTAAGGCAAATTACACACAAATGAAGACCCGCCACAGATCGAGGATGAAGCAGAGGAGCTCCAACCCAAGTTCATCCTTCAACAAGAAGACAAGGTATTAAGAAATGGTAAGATTACTGACAGTATCTTATTTAATTATCCTTTCAAAGATGCTAAATGCATGCAAAGAACATGGCTTAACACTAGGTTGGTAACCTAACAGGACATAAAAGTGTCCTTTCAGGGTTTTGAAAAAAACCTCCAAAACCATAGTAGATCCACTCATTTTGTAAAATCCTTTCATGAGGTTATAGTTCAAGGCCTACTAAACATGGAAAAAATAAGAAACTTGTAAAATTTCTCATCTTTTGGTCACACCAAGCCTCCAAAGTTGATGGACCAGTGAATTTTCATCAAAACAGTCATTTCTTATGTTTTGTTGCATAAAAGTAAGACTAGGGATTTTTGTAGGACTGGAGATAAATTCCCTAGTTAACTTCAATGGTTTGGTGATCAGAACATATGATTGCTTCTCACTCACTATTTTTTGTTTTGCCAAAATAAATAGGTACAAAAAAGTTGAATTTTTACCATTCTGCAAACCTATCATCAAAGTTTCTATAGCCACGCTCAATACAAATAATATATGCATGTTTTCTTAGTTCCCTATTGTCCTTTATGTTCATAAGGAGCCATGGACAATGTCAAAAGAATAATACATCTCTTACCAAGGGGAATCTTGGGGACAAAGATGAAGTGTCAAATACAGCAAACATGAAAAAACTGGGTTGAACATTATGAGTTGTAGAATCCCATAGAAACTATTCAATATCTAGACAAATTTGATCCTTATGACTAGATATGGTTACTACCTACAAAATGCATGTAGTTGTCACAAGAAACTAACAATATTGAAAAAGCTATACTTGATATACTAGAATGTTTCGTTTTCTTCCATAATTGAAAAAATCAACCATCGTTGTGTACTATGCAAAATAGGGTATTAGGTGCCCCAAAACTCAAGGAATGTTAGCTTTATGTTACAATATGCGACATAGAAAATCAAAAATGAATTTGGATATCATGAAATCCACCAAAAAAATCATAGAAGAGCTAAAATTGGCTAAAAAACAAGATTTGACAATTTTTGTAATTTGGTCATAACTTACAACTTTAATATTTATTTCTCCCTAGAAGCATCAGGACATGTTGAGGACTACTAAAGATAGTTCTCTAGCATTATAGACCTCACAAACATGAATTCTAGAGTGGTCTAGTTGCAAAAAGCCAAAAACAGGACCCGTTTTTTCACACAGTTTAGGTTGTGAAATGTTGTGCAAGGACAATGTTAAAGATGGAATTGATATTCCAAAAAAATGTCGAGTTTTTTTCAGCTCATGAGAAAACTTTCTAAATAGATAGCACCTCAAAATCCATTTTGAAACTCTTCACATAATTCAAGGAAAATGGTCACTTCATAGGACATAAAAGTGTCCCAGGACATAAAAGTGTCCCATTACCAACCTAGTGTTAAGGATAATATGAACCTTGTTAATGATTCTTACAATGACACAAAAGAGTAAGAAAATGTAAAAGAAATGCATTTTAAATGATCAATGTTTTTGTCTTATAAGACTCTCTTTTTATGTTTTGTGCACAAATTTTAAAGTATGCATACTGAGGATCATGTTTGTGGTGACTACGTCTCCCAAACACCAAGTAGACCTTGTTACTCTACTTTGGAAGTATGATATGGACTAAAAAGAGCAGACATGCTTGCGGCAGACAATGTCTCTCAAGCACCAAGTGGATTAGTCATCCACTTTGGAATGATGTCGTAGGGTAAAAATGGATCCTCTACCCGTTAAGACCAATGGACTAATGGGTGAGACTTTACCATCTCTACCTCATAGTCGAGGACGACTATGATTTCAAGAGAGAGGTAATGTCATAAAAATTAATATCTATCCAATTCAAATGATTTTCTCATATTAAATTGATCACTTAATGTGGGAGAATACACGGGAACAAAGGTTAAGATATAGACATGTGCTTCATAGATCTATCTCAACACGGGGCCAATGCTTAAGGGGCCCAAATGAGAGATGGTCTATCAAAGAGAAAGGTTAACCAATGGAGCATAAGGAGAATACACGGGAACAAGGGTTAAGATATAGACATGTGCTTATAGATCTATCTCAACACGGGGCCAATGGTTAAGGGGCCCAAATGAGAGATGGTCTATCAAAGAGCAAGGTTAACCAATGGAGCATAAGGAGAATACACGGGAACAAGGGTTAAAATATAGACATGTGCTTATAGATCTATCTCAACACGGGGCCAATGGTTAAGGGGCCCAAATGACAGATGGTCTATCAAAGAGCAAGGTTAACCAATGGAGCATAAGACCTTAGGGTTAGCTTCATTGCAGACCTCCAATAATGTGTGTAAAAGTCCTTTGACCTTACGCAAGCTAGAGCTGAGCTTGAGGTGGGAACCCGGACTAAGCTCGAGGTGCTTGTCCTGCTTGAGGTGCTTGACATGATTGAGGTGCTTGATTGAGATGCTTGAGGTGCTTGACTGGCTCCATGCTTGACGTGATTGACTTGCTACATGATTAAGGTGCTTGAGGTGCCTTGAGATGCTTGCCTGAGATGCTTGTAGGAACACCCCCTAGTTCAAGTGCTTTGTCATGCTTGATGACTAAGGGGCTTGCTCATCCAAAGTCAAAAAGATCCCTACAAGGAGGGGGGCGAGCCTACAAGGGGGGGGGGATGAGAGAGAACACACACACACACACACACAAACACACACACACACACACACACACACACACACAAGGGAAACCCCCGCTTGAAGAGGCAGCAAGGACACTTGTCAAGTTCCTCCTCATGTTGCCCTCATGGTGTGCCTGAAGCCTATTGGTTGGCCACCCAAGGGGTCCAATGATAATTTAGGATATTTAATTAATTGATTTTGCATTTATCAAGTCCTCTCTCTCAAAGGGGAAAGGGGGACACTTGTCCCAAGGCTACCCCTGTTGCTTGTAATGGCTCCTGCTTGTGATTGGCTAGGCCTGGAGGGGTCCAATGAGCTTCAAGCATGAGCTACAAGGGGGGTCGACCCAAGCAAGCTAGGGGGTTGCTTAGGGGGTATACTCACCCACACACACTCACAAGCACTCTCATTGTGTACTATGCAAAGTGGAAGAGCTCCCTCTCCTTCTCCAAGCAAGTAGAGGTTGAGAGCCTACACCAACACTCTTGGCTATGGAGTGCAAATCCAACCAAGAGCCATGCTTCAATGCTTAAGCTTGCCATCTCCTTCTTCTTCATTACTATGCTATTATGTATGCTAGCAACAAGAGTATGATAAGTGAGGAACTAATTCTTTCTCCTACGAAATGTTTCTTCTTCCTCTTCCCTACCCTCATTCCCTGCTAGCTCTCTTCACCTTCGAAGGTGTTTGAGGTCTTGGGACTGAGGCTTGGGATAGTTAATGCTTTCTACAAGTGCATGTTATGCTTATTGCAAGAAGGCTAATGGTTTATTGCAAGTAGATTAATTACTTAATGCAAGTAGATTAATTGTATTGCAAGGTAGATTAATTATTGCTTTAAGCACAAGTTGATGCATAAAAGTATACATCTTCATGCACTCAAATGATTTAGGGAACACAAAGATTAATGATGTTCACAAGATTGTTTTCAAGCTAAGATTGATTGTTGAAATTATGCAAAAGCTTGGTGTGTGAACCTTCCATCTCTATATTGCCAAGGAGGACTCAAGGAACACAAATATTGTATTGTACCAAGTCTCTCTTAATGAGAGAATCTATAATACAAATGCCTTTTGGAGGGGGAACCGGCTCCACATAAATCCGGTCCTCAACTTTTGTCATATTCTCTACACTCTCTCTCTTGTAAAAGTATTGTTCATGCCTAGTTAATTAAGTGTTATGATAGAGTTGCTACTACCAATTAAGTTCCCTCTATGCTCTCAAAATTGCTCACTCTAAATTCCGCTATTCTCTAAGTTCTTCGGCCATTCCCATTACATTTGACATGGGCAAAACATTGCAAGACAACATACTCACAAAACCTCAAGCTTTATTTAGAGAATAAGGTGATGAAATTGGGAGCATAGGGTAGGGGAATGAGAAGGGAGAGAGTGGTAGAGCACATGGCGGATAGGTGGGAGTTGATGGCGAAGACTCGCACGAGGGTTATGGCCATAATCCTTCATTTAGTTGCCCTTCATCTTCCATAGCACAAGGGTGTAGAGGTCATGCTCAAGACGAGCATGGTGATTGTGGTGATGGTGATGGTGTGGGTGTGTGTGTGTGTGCACTAGGCACACACAATGCATAGTGTACTCTTTGGTGATGGTGTGTGTGTCTTTAGTGTGATGGTGACCCCTATTTATATAGGGGAGGAGGGGGGAGAAATTCTAGAATTTAGAAATGAAGAAATCATTATCTACATAGGCCATGTGACTGTGGGCCCCACTTGTCTGGCTGTGTGTATATGTGCCAGAACAGCAGTCTCAAGAGAGAGAGACTAAGAGAGAGAGATGGGTTGATGAAAAAAAGTGAGAGGTGACATGGAGAATAAAGTAATTACAAGAGGGGAGAGAGGGGAGTGTGTTCAGAGGGGAGTGTGTTCAGAGGTGAATCTGTGTGCAGATGTGTGTGAACACAAGAAAAATCAGGTAACCACCGGGTGGGGATGGGTTTGTAGGCACCTTTTTGAGTGAAATTGAGTGTGTGTGAGTGTGGGGGAGGTTATTTAGCTACAAGACAAGAGACATGGCGCCCTTTAGAGAGAGGGGGGGGTATTTGGGTCATGGGATATGATAGGAGAGAGAAAGAGGGGGTGGGGTATACTATTTTGGAAGATAGGGTAAGTTGCATGTGAGTTAGGGTGCATTATTGGTGAGTTAGAATGCCTTATTGGTAAGAGGTGGGGTAGCTTGAGGGGAGAGAGAAAGGAGAAATGACAAGGGAAAGAGAGAGGGGGTTGACCTTTTGAGTGGAGGAGAGGAAAAGGGACACACGGCGGGGCAACAGTGAAGAAAAAGGAGGCAAGGTGGGGATGGGCTGCCCCATAGCCATGAGGTGGCCTATTTTACCTTTCTCATATATTTACATAATCATACTTTATTTTTTTTCTTACTTTTCCAATTCCTTTTATCACTCCCTCCCTAAGGGGAGGTTTCCATGGGGTGGGGACAAGAGAAGAGGGGTATGGGAGCTTGGCTTGTGAAAAGCCCCCATCACTAGTATGTAACCCGCGCGTTGATGCGGCCAAAAAAAGCATGGTTATTGGATCTCTCTCTCTCTCTCTCTCTCTCACACACACACACACACACACACACATCATATATAGGTAGGTGTGTGTGTGTGTGTGTATGTATCTACATGCCCACGTATGAGGAGAATGAAATTGTAGTCCTTGGAATCACTCTAGGAAGATAACAATCCATCTCTCTTTCTCTCTCTCTCTCTCTCTCTCTCTCTCTCTCTCACACACACACACACACACACACCCCAATAACACTTTTGGATTGTTCCTATGCTGTTTAAAATTATGTTCTCTCTCTCTCTCTCTCTCTCTCTCACACACACACACACACATGTGCATGCGCACACACACTCACCTACCCACACACACACACACACACACACACACATGCCTTGGAATAGATGTAAAAAATCTACAACTTCTCCAAATATGTGAAGCTAAAACAACACTACTAGCCATAGACGAAACCCAAATGCATCCAATCTTAAGATGTTCTACATCCTTACATCTCCAATTAAGGTATTTTTGTATTCACCATTGCAAGAAAATGACTCATTTTAAACTTTTTCTTCAATTACAACATCACCATCATAACCTGTAGATAAATATCTATCAGCATGTCGGTCCCTATAGTGCTCTAATTTACAGGGAAGTGCCATCTCTATTGATTGGGGGGGGGGGGTTAGAGTGCATGGAGAAGAATGCGTCCCCTAGGTTTTGACAATCGAATGGGCTCCTACATCTCTCTCTCTCTCTCTCTCTCTCTCTCACACACACACACACACACACACACACACACACACACACACACACACACACACACACACACACACACACACACAGTTTGGCCAAGTTGTGGCTACAACTGCTCCCACCTAAGCCATTAGCTCTTTACTCTCTCACTACCAGACCAAAATCTTAGTGGCTCAAGCAAACCCATGCACTCCTATTGCCTTGAGCAACCATCTTCTACTACCAAGTGCTCCCCAGCAGCGGATAGTGATTATCCCACGTTAGCCTCCGCTTCACAATCGAGTTACTATTGATGACCTTCACGGTGCCATCGCTTGGCCTACCAGACCTTTACATGATTATTAGTAGCTATCCTAATCAAGGTCTTGATCTTGGTCCCAATGAGCCACCTCAATCTTTCTCTTTCTCTGTATACTTGCTAGTGAAAAAGCTATCTCTCTCTCTCTCTCTCTCTCTCTCTCTCTCTCACACACACACACACACACACACACACACACACACACACGTGCAATTTTGACTACAACAGTCTGTACATTGTTGAAAAAATGTGGATTTGCACAGTCTACGTGGTCTCTCTCTCTCTCTCTCTCTCTCTCTCTCTCTCCCACACACACACACACACACACACACACACACACACACACACACACACACACACACACACACACACACACACACACACACACACACACACACACACACACACACACACACACACACACACACACATTATAGAAATACAGTGACAAACAAACACACTCAGAATACAAGTACTTAGTAAAGTCATCAAAATCATGAACAATATAATGTCTAAGACTCCTCAGCGTAACTACTTTTTGTATGACTAATGCAGATTACCCACCTTGATGACGACACCACTTTGTGAGAATGAGCTTGTTGAGGGAATGAGGAGTAAAAACGCAATGTTTCTTCTTAAAAGCACTGTCAAATCAAGCTACTACTTGATACAATTGAGTAGCTTAAGATTCCAAAGTAATTTTTATGCTGTTTGCATAACGACCAATTCATTGTAACTTTGTAATCCCAAAAGTTAACTTGGTCTTTTAAAGACGGTTCATTTCATTTCTCATTCTCTCTTGATAGGTCTTAAGCTTTACTCTCGTCAGATAGAGCTTTAAGGTCTCTTGAGATAATCCCCTACGATGTTAAAATTCTCTATCCATTTTAGGGTTCTATCTTCCTCCCTCTCTATCTCAACCAACTGCTTAGATCATATCGAGTAGTGGAGTATTCCGTAGCATATTTATCTAATATGTTCAGATCCACCACATTGTTACCTTTTGATCGTATACGTCATTTTGCATTCTGAAGAAGTTATTAACATTTCATTTCATTTCTTCTCTCTCTCTCTCTCTCTCTCTCTCTTTTCTCCAAGCCTTATCCTTCTCTGTCTCTCTCTCTTTCTATTTTTCACTTTACGTCTCACTCTCTCTTTCTCTCTCTCTCTCTCTCTCTCTCTCTCTCTCTCTCTCTCTCTCTCTCTCTCTCTCTCTCTCTTTTCACCATTAATTACAAAAATTACATTACACTCTCTTTCTCTCTCTCTCTCTCTCTCTCTCTCTCTCTCTCTCTCTCTCTCTCTCCTCTCTCTCTCTCTCTCTCTCTCTCTCTCTCTCTCTTACCTATTCTATAAGCAATGAATTATCCTTGGGTAATAAAATAATCGATTCATTCAACACGTTAAAACTTCTCCACGCAGCTTGTGAAAATGATTTCTGGAACTTTCTGGCGCTGGCTTGACTACCATCGTCATCCTACCCTCTAGCGCTGGCTGGCAACGGACTACCACCATCCACTCTCTCTCTCTCTCTCTCTCTCTCTCTCTCTCCCCATGGGACACCTCATGCGCAACAGAATTTGTAGCCTTGCAATCGAATTTGGAGCCTTGCAAAATTGGATTCTGTCGATTACCTTCACTCACTCTCTCTCTATCAAGATCTCTCCCTCTCTCCATCGCGTTCTCTCTCTCTCTCTCTCTCTCTCTCTCTCTCTCTCTCTCTCTCTCTCTCTCTCTCTCTCTCTCTCTCTCTCTCCTTCTCCTGCGATACGACCTAACCTCCTCTCTCACTCACTCTCTCGTTCTCTCTCTCTCTCTCTCTCTCTCTCTCTCTCTCTCTCTCTCTCTCTCTTCCTCTCTCTCTCTCTAGCCAGTAGCCTATTTAAGAGCAACCTGGATCAACAGATTATACACTATCTACTTAGTTTCCAAACACGACAATCTCTCTTGATCACCTTACTTGCTCTCTTTGAAGCATACACACCTTCACACACACACACACACACACACACACACACACACACACACACACACACACACACACACACACACACACACACACACACACACACACACACACACACACACACACACACACACACACGAAGGACTTGGAGTCCAAGCAATTTCGAACACCCGCCGAGCTACAACGGCCGGACAGACAAGTTGAGCACACGAACGGCTATTGAACCGCAACGAAAACAATACGAACGGGTACATTCAACGCGAAAAGGCTCGGCATTAAGATGGCGGCTATTAATCAGGTTGGCTTGAGTTACTTACCTGAAAAATTAGGAATTTGATATTGTTATATTAATCACGAAAAGGCTCGGCATTAACATGGCGGCTATTAATCAGGTTGGCTTGATTTACTGACCTGAAAAATTAGGAATTTGATATTGTTCTACCCTCAAGAGGCACTGCACATTTAGGAGATTTAATTCTCATGAGTAAACATAATTCCTTTTATTCTTAAAAAATGGAAAGACACAAATCTGTGAAAATGCACTTCCCAAATGAAGCGTAAAACTGAAATAATTCTCCTTAAAAGCCCTGTATAATCAAGCTACTACATGATACAATTGAGCAGCATAAGAGTCGAGAATTTTTTTAATTCGTAACTCTTAAATGGCATAAGTCATTATAAATTTCCAATCCCGCAAGATAACTTGGTCTTTTTAAAAGACGTTAATATAATTGTTCACTTCATTTCTCGTTCTCTCTAGCCTTGTGATTCTCTAATTCTCTCTCTCTCTCTCTCTCTCTCTCTCTCTCTCTCTCTCTCTCTCTCTCTCTCTCTCTCTCTCTCTCTCTCTCTCTCTCTCTCTCACAGCCAGCTGTTTAGTACACATTGAGTAGCTTAGGTTCTTTACTAGTTTGTAACTCTCACTTTGTATCAGTTTCACTGCATGGTAACTTTTTGGTCTCATAAGAATTTTTTTTTGCAGGTTCTCCCACCCTCCTACTATTGGAAGTTTTTTTAAAGCTGTATATAATTTTTCTCTCACGTCTCTCTTACGTCACAACATCTCCATCTATGTGTTTACTCTCTCTATGTCTCTTTCTCTCTCTCTCCCTCTATCTTTCTCTCTCTCTTTCTTTCTCTCTGTCTCTCTCTCTCTCTCTCTCTCTCTATTCCATCGTAGGTAACATTTTTTTCACTCTATTACACTGGGCTCTCCTCTGCACAAGTGATACCCACACAAAAATTAATGCAATTAGTGGCTAACTATATCTCAGGAAACACAAGTCCAAGTGAACGCCCAAATTAACACAGTGCAGAAACCAGTGGAAGCCAGCCAGATCAAAGAAAAGAAAACCATGGAACATCCATTTAAGTACCTACCCTCTGGCAAACTCCGACCTTCAGCCATACGTGATTTTCCCAAAGGTTGTCAACCATCATATGCCTATAAACCTACCAAAACCAAAACCAAAACCAAAACCAAGAGAATGTTACCCCATCGTAAGGCTAAAAACCTACCCCGTAATGTGTATAAGGAGAGTGAGGGAGTGTAGGCTATGTGACAGCTATAACAAGCAGAATAGACTGTTTGGATACCTGTCTTCCCATCAGAGGTAGTCCAAGTTCTAACTTGATATCTGTGTTGGATGGTGGTAGGTATAGGTCTATTCTCTCATGGTTTAGGAGCTCAATCAGTCTCCTACAAAAGGATCGATTGTACCAAAAATTAAATAAAGATTCTATTGTCCTATCAATTGTGTACTTTCTTTATTGTCTCTCTGTCCTCTTGTTAATGTCAATAATCAGTATATGGTTCTATTTTGAAGGGATATTAAACATAAACACACACACTGTTTCTCGGATTGTCCTTGGTCGGACAATCAGCATATACTGAATATTGACAAAAAATATTTTTTATGCATCATTACAAATTGATGTTGTGTTACAAGGGAGTTGAATCACCTTTTTGACTTGATTGGGGTACGGTACAAACGGAGATATCCTGATACCTCCTATCGGCACTCAATGTTTACTCTCATGTTTCAAAGGAATCAATTTCCATAAGCAAGTCCTTGACCATGAGAAGGAGACATTAAAAAACCATGGCCTATCTATTCTAACTGTAGCATCTGTTAATGATTGGCTTAAGCTTCTTGCTTTAGCAAGAAAAGATCACTGTCTACTCTCCCAATGTTTGGAATCCTTTTTGGCTTTGCTTAAATTTATTGATGATCAAGATTCAACTGATTTAGATTTTTATTTTACCTCTTTACCTACTATAGTAAATAAGCTCTACTTTATCAATAATTTGCCCATTCTCCCATTTGAGATCAAGCAGTCAAACAATATTGTCAACCCCTTGCTTGATTTAGACCTTTTAGAACCAGAAGAAAAGGAGGCCCTCGGCTTTTTAGGAGATCCAAACTCTCATAGAATTGAAAAGTCTATGCCAAAAAGGTCTTCCGAAATTATCCCTCTCCTCCCTCCACGCCAAATAGAACTTGATGCTATTAGACTTGAAAATAGACTTTGGGATTTTGAGATTCTTAACCAAAGTGCACCCTTCACCATAGAATCCTTAGCTCTATTGTGTAGACTTTCTCCTGAAGTAATTGAACAGTGCAAAACCTCAGCCTTACAATCTAAGCACTTGTTAGCACAGGATTTACCTTTTACTCTAAAGCAAATCAAGCTTTCCAATGTCGAAAGCAAAAAGTGCTCAAATACATCGTTAGTTGCACGTACAAAAGGACTCTCACTCAATGACCGGGAGAATGATATTCGAAAGTTCTTAAAAAATTGATGGAATACCTATAGGCCCTTCGTCAAATGTACGTGCAAAAGAGATCCCAATTCTACATGCCCATCCACAATTATTTGGTTTAATCATTTGTTGTGTTTTGTGTTTCAAAATCTTCCAAAATTTTTCCCTTACTCTTTTGGACCTGCGCAAATGTATGCTTATATCTCTTGGGTAGCATCTTTTCCTGTGGAACTTCGCCATGCTGTGGTAGTATTCTATGCACTACAGGAACACCTCTTTGAAGCAGCAAAAGGTCTGGTATTATACACTCCAGGGCATCACTACTCCCACGAGTCCAACATCATCCTCTTGGGCACACCATCGACATTATCCTCAAACCATCAAAGAGCAAGGAGCAATTGAAACGAATTAGTAACACACCTGGAAGCATGTCTTCATCTTCAAAAAAGCCTCACCAATTCCGCGGATCTGAAGGCTTTGTGGAAACCCCAAAAATGTTGGAGTATAACATAGAAGAGAAGGTAAGACATTTAGAGGTAAGGACAAATGTATTATATGTATTTAATAAAACTACAAAAAGTTTTGGCCGATTTATTCACTTAACATTTTGCAACAAGTTTATGGACTTTGTGCACCCACAATCTTTTTTTGATCAACTCTTGAAAGAAATTGGTTTCAAACATGATCTAAACCACTTTCGCATTAATTTTGGTTGGAAGTACACCCGTAACTTAGAATGGTTTCTTTCAAAACCATTTTCTACCTTTGCTGAACCTTTTGACTTATAAGAGACATGTGTTTTCTTAACACAAAAAACGTTTTCAAGAATTCTTGCATGATTTTGGACCCCTAGGGAAACATGTCTTGACTACTAACCCTGACTTTATCAGACATAGGATGCTTAGAGGGTTTATGTCAAAAGGCCTTAACCATATCCCTTTAGCTCCTGTACACCAAAAACCTATAGAGCAAGAATTTCATAAAGGGTGGGATCAACTATGTAGTATGCTCAACATAACTAAGTCACTTTTTCATTATGAATTAATCTCAGCATGATTAAGTAAACGGTTTCAAGAAATTTTCCCATATTATAGACCAAACCAGAGTCCTTGGTATATAGATGCTGACATAATGGATGAAATAGAGTTTATTCAACAACATATTTTTATATGTGGTCTTGATAAAGCAGCACAAACTCCTGTTTTCATTTGTAAGCACATTATGCGAATACATGCAAAGGAAAGATTAGAGTCTCCCGAATTCATGGCCTTGCATGAGTTTGAACCTACACTAATTAGCTTATTAAACACTCGTATCAGTGAATTTGGTATTGATTCTAAGATAGATAAGGGACTCCCATATATTATGGGTAATTACAAGATCCACAAAATGACTTTTCGATGGATAACTAATGCCCATGAATGTGTATTCTCCCCCATCACTAATGTAATCACAAAAATGTTGACTGGGTTAAACCATGGGTTCAGAGAATATACGGAAGAGTTCCAAAAGAAACTCAAAACTTTTTCCAACATTCACACTAATGCACATTGGGTCATTAATAATCAATATGATTTTTTGATTAACCTTCCCAAAACAATTTACTGTGTTTATACATATGATATAAAAGCATGTTATGAAGCTATCCCACACCATGGCAAACATAGCTTGATGGATTCTCTCCAACATATCATTAAGATCACTAGTGGCTTGGGATACAAAGGGTTCAAAACATCCCGTAACAAAATTGCTCTCACCAAAAAGAAAACAGAAATAAGATGGACGTTTGATTATTTTATATCTATTAACAGGTTTGTATTAGACCACTGTTTTTCTAAACTTGGCATACATGTTTATAGGCAAACCATGGGTATACCTATGGGGTACTCATGCTCCCCACTATGGTGTAATTTATACTTAGCATGGTTTGAATTAGAATATATTCGAAAACTATCACGCCTCCGAAAAACGAAAATGCTTAAAGTCTTTTTACATTCTTGGAGATACATGGATGATCTGCTATTTATCAATAACAAATTTATCCCATTATGCATGGAACATAAAAAACACTTGTCCTTTGAGGACCCCTTTACCATATACCCCTTGGATATTATTTCAGTCAAAGCTACGCATAAACAGATGTGTACTACATACCTTAATACAACATTAACTCTCCTCAGACCTTTTATCGGCGAGTATTCAACCTCCACCTCATGGAAAAAGGATGTGTTAC
>NC_140938.1:69998669-70161169 GCF_014529385.1 Adiantum capillus-veneris | reverse complement strand
CACACACACACACACACACACACACACACACACACACACACACACACATGTGCTCGTACAACTAGTTGGTCGCCTTGATCCTTCTTGACCATGATGATTCTCTACAAGCAAATCGACCATGGGCGCTGGCACCGAGTTGGCCATGGCTTCTTGTGACATGGTATGCTCTCTCTCTCTCTCACTCACACACACACACACAGTGCACATCAAGCTGAGACTACATGCTGGCCCTTTTCATATGAGATTAGTTCTCTCTCTAATCTCCCCGCTTGTAATTCCTCTCGCTATCTCTTTCTCTTTCACACACCCACACACCCAATGGCAGATTCTCGTAAATGATCATCGATTTCATTGGGATATTGTCATGGTCATCTACATAACACTCACATGATATTATGATAATGCTCTCATAGGTACACACTTGGTATGGGTGATCATAGCAGAACAACGGGCAGTAACCTTCTCAATCGTCTTTGGAATGATGGTTCTCAGATGCGTACTCTTGAATACTAATATGATGCAAGGGATATGCATGGCATGGTGACGTACAAACTATGACAAAGCTATGAAGCAACAGGTAACAACTAGATACCTCTCCATCTAGATGTAGTGGAAACTCATCCCAAAGGGTGGACACACAAAGATACAACATTAAGATATCAATTTGTAATGATCAAAGATCAAAGTTTTGATCTAAATGACTGTATTATCCATTAGATACATAATGATATTGGTGTATATGAAATGATAATTGAGTTTTATGACATCTTTCTTTAAAGTATTGTTATTTAATATATTATTTAATACAATTGTCTAAGTATGGTTCAGTTATGAAGGGATTTTCATACTTAAACACACACTCCTTTTCCCTACTAGTCGGACTAGTACCATACTTAACAATTGGAATTAGAGTTTGATGATTGAGGTGCTTGTCATGCTTGAGATGCTAGGGATGTACTTGAGGTGAGAACCCTGCTCAAGCTTGAAGTGCTTAAGGGCCAAGCTTGTGGTGGGAACTGGGCCTAAGATTGAGGGGCTTGAGGTGTCAAAAAGTCAAGATTCAATCCCTACAATGAGGGGGAGATCCTTACAAGAGGGGGGGATGAGAAAGAACACCCACACACTCAGACAAGGCATGCTTGGTACAAAGAAAGCAAAAAGGATACTTGTCAAGTTCCTCGTCATGTTGCCCTCATGGTATGCCTGAAGCCTATTGGTTGACCACCCAAGGGGTCCAATGATAATTTAGGAGATTTAATTAATTGTCTTTGCATTTATCAAGTCCTCTCTCTCAAAGGGGAAAGGGGGACACTTATCCCAAGGCTACCCTTTTTGCTTGTAATGCCTCTTGCTTGTGATTAGATAGGCCTGGAGGGGTCCAATGAGCTTCAAGCATGAGCTACAAGGGGGGGTTGACCAAAGCAAGCTAGGGGGTTGCTTGAGGGCTATACTCTCCCACACACACTCTCATTGTGCATTATGCAAAGTGCAAGAGCTCCCTCTCCGAAGCAAGTAGAGGTTGAGAGCCTACACCAACACTCTTGGCTATGGAGTGCAAATCCAACCAAGAGCCATGCTTCAATGCTTAAGCTTGCCATCTTCTCCATCTTCATTACTATGCTATTATGTATGCTAGCAAGAAGAGATATGATAAGTGAGGAGCTAATTCTTTCTCCTATGAAATGTTTCTTCTTCCTCTTTCCTACCCTCATTCCCTGCTAGCTCTCTCCACCTTTGAAGGTGTTTGAGGTCTTGGGACTGAGGCTTGGGATAGTTAAAGCTTTCTTCAAAGTTTATGTTATGCAATGCATGAAGCTTTCCATCTTCATTGCATCACCTAGGTCATCAGGAACACAAAGATTGTATTGTAACAAGTCTCTCTTGATGGGAGAAATCATAATACAAAGGCCTATTGGAGGGGGGACCGGCTCCACATAAATCGGGTCCTCAACTGTTGTCATGTTCTTTAAATTCTCTCTCTTGCAAAAGTATTGTTCATGCCAAGTTAACTAATTGCTATGGTTATGCTGCTATCTTCAATAATGTTCACCCGCTATGCTCACAAAGTAATTTCTCAAAAGCACTCTCATTAATTTCCGCTACTCTCAAGTTAAATAGGCTAGTTCCATTACATTGGTTTCAGAGAATTTTGTTTCTCTTTTCTTGCTTAAGAAGAGAGGTACTTAAGTAGCCTATAAATGATTGATTTTGTTAATTATATTATGGTATGTGGAACTGGAATCTATCATTGGTTTTGTTGAGCCCACTATGTGGGATATGGTGCAAACCTCGAGAGCTTTGGACTTAATAATGGAGTCTTTTTAGATTTTCCTATGGTTTTACCATTATTGAGCCATAAGAAGTCCAAAAGGAGCTAGCCCTTCAACTATGCTATGTTAGATTTACTCCACTACTCTCTATAATAAACCACTTCGAGCCATGGGTGTAGATACTTAAGAGACAATTTTTAAAGGCTAAGAGGAGTGGCAACTAAGGTTTTGAATTGCCAAAGCATACACTAAGTACATACATAAATTTTGTTAACATGGCTGACAATAACCAAGAGAGTAGAATGAACATTGATAGCTTTGATTTTGCACATGAAGGTGCTAATGATGATGCCCCCATGTCTGTGAATTATTTCATAACTAGGTTACAACAAGCTATGGGCAACCCTGCTTTCCAAGCCAAAGTTACTCAACGACTTCGCGCTTATGGGATTTCCCTTCCTCTCCAAGAGGAGAGAGAGATTAGGAGGCCTCTTGAAGAGACCCCCAAAAGAAGACTCTCTCCCGTACGAGAGGAGGAATCCAAAGAGCAAGAAAGCAATGAAAGTTTAAGTTCCTCTGAAGATGTGGCTCCACGAAGACGATGGTCTAGACGATCGCCCACTCCTCCCAAGAGGAAAAGATCAACACACAGTCCTTCTCCTCGTCACTCCAAAAGGGAAGAGAGGAAACAAAAAGGAAGAAAAGGGCAAGAAAGAGGTCACCGTCTTCTCCTTCTTCTTCACCTTCCTCCTCTTTTCCGATGAAAGCTATGGATATTCTCCTAGAGAATACAGGAGGGGAGGACATCACAAATCATCCTCTGCATGGTGAAGGTCACAAAAGTTAAAGAAGTTCAAGGAGGGAGAAAAGAGTATCTCTTTTCTCACCTATGATGACACCTTTGGTGCTACCGACAAAGTGTTGGCGTTCATCCAGCAATTTGATGCGGCCTTTGGAGACGAAGGCTTCACGGAGTCCTCCAAACTACACCATGTAGCTATTACCTTTTAAAAATCATATCGTCAATGGTGGGCTAGCCTTCGTGGCAACGAAGAAGCCTCAAAGACATGCAAAACTCTACGAGTTTCCATCATGAAGCAATTCCTTGCAAACGACAAAAAGGACAAAGTGCTTACTAAATGGTGCAGCTTGAAGCTTGTCTCTCAGAGTCTATCCACAAATATGTAGACAAGTTTTGGGATTTACATCTCAAGGCTACTGTCTTTCAAAAGATTGACTTTGGAGAAAAGGTAGCAATTCTGTGCAGGATTACCTGAACAGCTGGCCGAAAACATCAACTCTCAACGGCCTGGTTCTATCAGCGAAGTAATCCATCACACCATGGTTGCTTCACTCATTGATTTCCATCAAGGGGCTAGACGGAATGTCATGCCCATGGAAAACAAAGACAAAATGATGCAAAGGAGAAAACCAATGCTAAAAATTCTTCCCAAGGCACTTCCAACAACAACAAAAACAATCAGTCTAAGGACAAGGGAGTTTGCAAAGGCAAAAAAAAAAACTCTCTCCTGAAGAGCTTGAAGCTTTTCGCAAGGACCATAAGTGTTTCAAGTTTGGGGAGCAAGGACATGGCTATCGTTCTTGCCCCAAAAAGAATGCTTGCAGTGAGACTCGTAGGGCTTCCACCATCGAAGCTCCAAAAGAGGATGCTCATTGCAAAGGATCATCAATTTCATATGCTTGGGGAAAGGTAAGAGAGCATGATGCCTTCATTTTGTTTGACCTTGGCTCTACTCACAACTTCATGTCAATGGAGTTGGCCACCAAGTTGGGCATTCAAGCTTTTGAGTTGGGAGATATGGTAATCGTTGACACAGATTTCAAGGGACAACAAGCCTCTTTCTCACAAGGGACTAGATTCTCTCTCTCTCTCTCTCTCTCTCTCTCTCTCTCTCTCTCTCTCTCTCTCTCTCTCTCTTCACAAGCTTTGGTTGAGTTTTCACACGAGACCTCAAAATCTAGCCGACAAGTCTTCATTCTTGAAAATTGGAGAGCTTGCATGTGCATACATGCGCATGGAGAAAATAGGGGAGCAGGACTTTGTTGGAGAAACAGTTGCAATATACGTCATAGATTAGTATGAGAGAGAGAGAGAGAGAGAGAGAGAGAGAGAGAGAGAGAAAGAATTTTATGTTGTGTAGGAATAAGAGTTCAAGACCTCAAAGCTTTATCCTTCATGTGTGTGTGTGTGTGTGAGTGAGAGAGAGAGAGAGAGAGAGAGAGAGAGAGAGAGAGAGAGAGGAGCCCTAGAGGCATCCATGTGTCATTGGGGAAACTCTACCTTTCCTTCTAAAGGCAATAAAGGAACTTTAACCCTCAAAGTTGATGGGTGACTCTACTTTGATGCTTTATCTTAAGAGCTTCAGGAAGTTCGAGCTCTCGATTCTTCCATGCATTGCACAATGAGAGAGAGAATGTGTGTGTGTGTGTGTGTGTGTGTGTGTGTGTGTGTGAGAGAGAGAGAGAGAGAGAGAGAGAGAGAGAGAGAGAGAGAGAGAGAGAGAGAGAGAGAGAGAGAGAGAGAGAGAGAGAGAGAGAGAGTCTTCAACTTATGATGTGATATTTAAGAGGAAACTATGATAAACAATCTGCCACACTCAAATGTTATTATAGTTTCCTTTTCTTATTCACTAAGAGAGATCCCAAAGATCTAACGGATAAGTGTTAAACTCAAGACTTTGTGTGTGTGTGTGTGTGTGTGTGTGGGTGAAAGCATGTATAGGTGGCCTGGAAAGTAATGTCAAGGACATTGCTTTTTTGCGCTTAAAAGTGGGTGTTTTAAAAGTGCTTCAAATCTCAAAAAGAATATCACTCTCCTAAGGTACGTCAATTAAGTCTCCTAACGTAGCGTACCACAATTAATGAGACTAAATGTAATTTACTGCTGAACGCTGGGCCGCTTCTTTCCCGCTTCAACCTGTCTCAGCTTTCTTTGTCTCTGAGATCTCTCTTGGAGCTCTATCTAGCTCCTCTCTGTCTCTCTCTCAAAGAGCTCTTGCTGAGCTTTCTGTATCGCTTAGCCCCCTCTCTCTCTCTCTCTCTTTCTCTCTCTAAGCATGGCTCCTCTTGTGTCTGAGCTCGCGCTCATCTCTCTCTCTCTTAGCACTCTTGCTCTCTCTCTCTCACAAACTCTATCTCTATAGAGTCCTCTTCTACTTCATGATTCTTGAGGTATGTAAACACTTATTATGCTTTGTTAGTATCTTGCTAATTAGTGCAAGAAGTTCCATGTATTAATTAAAAGTATAGCGTGTAGTTATGATTTGTATTGTATTTCTTGTAGAGCAATCCTTTGAAAGTACTGCAACAATGGAGCACAGTGAAGAACTGTCTATCAGCTCATCGTCATTGAGTAGAGAAGCTCAACTTCAGCGCAAAAAATTAATGAGGGAATATTGGGCTACTTAGAAACGAAAGCAACGTCAGGCAACGGTCAACTTTGTGACGGAAAGCAATACAAGGGAGATGGATGAAAGAAAGAAACGAAGGATATGTCAATCTATGGTACAACACTTTGATACCTTAACCATGGGAATGGATGCAAGTGGTAGGAAGGAAATCTTTGATGAACTTCTTCAACATCCTTGCTTCCTTACTATGCAGAGTAAATCCAAAGAGTTGGAAGCAATTATGTTGAGAAAAATCCGCAACACTTTGAATCATGTGAAGATCCCAAGATCTTCAGACGAGTTTTTTGTGAAGAAATCAACAATGATGATGTTGGTGAATGGTGGAAGCAAGGAGAAAAACACTGACATGAGCATACCGCAAGCTGCCAAGCTTATGGGGATCCACAAAAGAAACTTATATTCAGCCAAACATCACTTAATAGTGTCAAGTGAATCCGATGGTTCGTTTCCTGCATCTGCGTGTCATAGAGATGATGCACGGAGAACTCACATCACTCAAACTGTTAAAGACATAGTCTTTCAATTTTGGACGGATGAGACGAGGGTGTCCCCCAACAAGAAACATGTTTGGAGTAAGAGACTAGCTAGATGTTCATATGTAAAGCATCCGATCCACCTTCTTGAGGAGCCTCAGGTAATTGATATATTTTTTTAGCACTTTTTATTGGTGCTACAACTCATATTCCTGCTACAACATTATGTTTCTATACCACTTTTTATTGGTGCTACAACTCATTACTGCCATAACATTATGTTTCTATACTTCTTTTTATTAGTGCTACAACTTGTTTTGGTGTTTTGCACCACTTTCTAGTGGTGCTGCAACATTAAAAAGTGGTGAAACATTACTATACTGGTCTCTAATTGAATCTGAACCACTTCTAAAATTTGATCAATAGTTCTAAATGTTTTTGAAGCACTTTTACTTGTGTTTCCACACCACTTTTTAGTGTCTTTGAACCAATTTTTAATGTTTTGCAGCAGGTTTTAATGTTTAAGAAACAATTTTTACTAGAAATGCACCAACACTTCACCGTAAACCCTACAAAGTGCTGTTCACCCACTAAAAAGTCTTGTTTACCCAATGCTAACATACGTGTTTTACAAACTTGTAGGGGTGTTACAGGTGCAAACGTTTTTGGTGGTGCAGCTCACTTTTTCCAAGTGATGTAGCAGCTTTTAGTCATGGTGCAACAGTTATAGTAGTGCCATAGACTTTTTACTGCTGCTGCACGAATGGTGCCCACCACCTTATGATGGTAACCAAAACCATATTAGTGGAGTTTGAACTCATTTTGTTAGTAAACACTTACAAGTGCTCACATTTTGTTAGTAAACACTTACAAGTGCTGTCACACCACAATGAAGCGGTGGACACAACACTTACAAGTGGTGCAGCTCACTTTTTCCAAGTGATGTAGCAGCTTTTAGTCATGGTGCAACAGTTATAGTAGTGCCATAGACTTTTTACTGCTGCTGCACGAATGGTGCCCACCACCTTATGATGGTAACCAAAACCATATTAGTGGAGTTTGAACACATTTTGTTAGTAAACACTTACAAGTGCTGTCACATTTTGTTAGTAAACACTTACAAGTGCTGTCACACCACAATGAAGCGGTGGACACAACACTTACAAGTATAAAAACCACTTTCACGTGGTGTCTGACCGCATTCAAGTGGTGAGAAGCCACTTTCATGTGCTAAGTCACTACGTCAGTCCATCACTCCATGCAAGTGGTGAGGCACCACTCCCAAGTGGTGTGACACCACTTTCAGGTAGTAACTAAAACCTTATCACTGCAATCAAGCGGAAAGTTCCCGCTTTCAAGTGGTTAGACACCGCATTCAAGTGACAAGAAAACGCGTTAAAGTGGCGACTGCCCACTTTGAACTAGTTTCTCACCACTCTCAAGTGGTCATCAAGTGGTGAGACACCACTTTCAAGTGGCCGAACACCGCATTCCAATGACTTGAATCCGCGTTCAAGTGGTGACTGCCCACTTTGAACTAGTTTCTCACCATTCTCAAGTGGTCATCAAGTGGTGAGATACCACTTTCAAGTGATAGCTTAAACCTGGTCACTGCAATCAAGCAGCAAGCTCCCGCTTTCAAGTGGCCAGACACCGCATTCAAGTGACCAGAATTAGCGTTCAAGTGGTGACTGCCCACTTTGAAGTAGTTGCTCACTAATTTCAAGTGGTCATCAAGTGGTGAGACACCACTTTCATGTGCTAAGTCACTACGTCAGTCATCACTCCATGCAAGTGACGAAGCACCACTCCCAAGTGGCAAAACACCACTTTCAAGTGGTATCTAAAACCTTGTCACTGCAATCAAGCGGCAAGTTCCTGCTTTCAAGTGGCCAGAAACCGCATTCAAATGACCAGAATCCGCGTTCAAGTGGTTACTGCCCACTTTGAAGTAGTTGCTCACCACTCTCAAGTGGTCATGAAACACTTTTACAAGAGCTCCTCCACTTCCAAGTTGTGTTGGACCACTATCTAGTTCTGATGCTAGTATGTCGCCTAGTATTTTGTCCCTCCCAGCTACTTTTTAAGTGCTAGATTTTAATTGGTGACTGGCCACTTTGAACTAGTCGCTCACCACTCTAATGTGGTCATCAAACACTTATATGGTCACGGGCCATTGGTATAAATCCCTACAAGAAAACTTGTATGAGCTGTGGGATAACAAGCCAGTAGTTTTCATATATTCCCACTTGATAAGGGCAATAAATTTCCCTATGGAGCCTGTAGTGCTTGATGGCATAGGAGAAGTGTTCGAACTTTCCAATGAAAACCATGAGGCAATATACAATAGCATGCCCTTTGAATTGTAAATCAAATCTGATTTTATATCATCTAGTGAAAGATTGAACAAGATGGAATTGGTGTAAACGTACGATGGAATTGACATGTTGGTTTTTGAGAATGCTTGACCACTCCCCCCACCCCCCCCAAACATCACCACTAAAAAGTGTTGCAGTTTCAGAAAAACTCAATAAAAATTTACCACTTTTTAGTGGTACTAAAGTGGTTTAGCCCCACTAAAAAGTGTTGCAGTTTCAAAAAAACTCAATAAAAATTTACCACTTTTTAGTGGTACTAAAGTGGTTTAGCAACACTAAAAAGTGGTTAAGAATGCTTCACCACTCCCCCCAAAAATCACCATTAAATGGTGTTGCAGTTCTAGAAAAACTGCTGCAATAACATAATAAAAATTTAACCACGTTTTAGGGGTTTAGCACCACTAAAAAGTGGTTCTGAGACATTCAAAAGTGTAGAGACATGTATAGTGCAGAGACAGTAAAGTGCTAGAACCTGAATATTACAAAAAGTATATTACAACAATTATCCAGAAACATCTACATATCCACCAAGAATGTACAATATATAACGTTTCTGGCACTTCCGGATGTACAATCTCATTCATCTTCATTTATAACAAAGTGCTCAAAGACTAGACTCGAAAGTTCATCTTTGGGATTGCTAATGGGGTTTGCCTTTGTATACTCCAGGGTATTGGGGGTTAGTGCCCATCTGCACAGCCATGGCAACAATGTGCGCGTGAGGTAATCAGGGTCTTGTTCTTCATCAAGAGGATCAAAGGTGGGTGGACATATACAGTTGTCCCAGACATTGCGCAGATTTTTATATATGGAGTCATCTACTAGCAATGTCCGAGAGGAGTCGTATTCTAGAAACTCGTTCCAAACATGGTAAATGGGCTTGAAAGACACAGGTTCACCTGCAAGGTCTCTTGGAGCTCCAGCAATCTCTTCAAAATACGACCACTTTTCACATTGCCAGTTTGAGAAGAGATCCCTAAAGTAATAAGTCCTATGTTCCCATATGTCTGGCCAACATGTACTGAGGATATGCTCAATGTTAGCAGCAGTACAAGTGCTCAAAATCATTGCATCTGCTATTTGCCTCAAATCCCAAACAAATTTCTCAACATCTCTACGATAGTAGATCCACAACTTCTCGTCCACTCTTTTTAGTTTAACTCTGTCGGAAGCTGGACGTGGAGGGTGTTTAAGTTGTCCAGTCTTTGGATCACGTTTGGTTACATCTCGTTTCACGAATAGTCCATCGAGATCAAGGATGATGAGCTTTTTGATCTTGCAGAAATTCGAAAAAAGATATCCCCATCCAGGGTAGTTTGGAGAAATCTCCTCAATTTCGGGGCAAACTGCTGGTTCCTGGTCTTCCTCTACTTTTTTTGGTGTTACATTTGCATCCTGCTCTACATCCTGCTTAGCTACTATGTCTTCAACCTTCTCATCTGGTTCTTGAACATCTCCAATCCAGCTAAGTTCTGCCATGGACAAGTAGCATGACTTAAAAACCTCAATCCGACTGACATATTAACCTTTTCAAAATACACTTGAAAAGTATACCTTCCAGGCTATTGATTTCCATTTCATTAATTTCCTGAACTTCTATGGCAACAGTCCACTTGGCAAGAGATACTGGAGAGAACAAATAAGCTCTACTTGAAGATGCTCATGATGATGTCGGAAAGAACAATACAAGTACAATAAATAGACAGTCAATGAACAATATGAGTACAATAAATAGACAATCAATGAGCAATAAACAACTAGTGAACAAAAAATAAAGCCGTCGTTTCATTATCATCAAAATGAGGGTACAAAGACAAAATTACAAAGAGGCTACAAAGCACAAAAGGTTAATAGGGGCTACAGAAGTTTCTTGCGGGACTTTGGTTTGGGAGGTTTAAGGTTGGGTGCTTGGAGGTTAGTCTTTCCGAGCAGATGAAGGCTCCTTGGATTTTTTACCTCCTGGAGTAGGCTCTGGAGGCTCGGATGCAACCTTAGCTTTTTTCTTTGGTGTGGCGTGCTCTTCAGTGTTGCTCCTCTTTTTCATACGCCCCAAAATCTCTGCACAAACCTGTGAAATAAGAAGTTCTGAGTCCTCATCAGACAAGTTCACTGTTGTATCCTTTTCAATTGGCTTCTCAAATGATTTTTCAGCGTCCTCTACGTCCTTGTTCATTGCAGGTTCTAGCTTCAGAGGCACCTCGACTGACTCCTTGGATGTGTCACCTTGAGCTCCCACCACATCTACTCTTTTTTCAGCCCTTTTTTCTGCCTTTTGTTGGTCCGGAGTGTCTTCACCTGCTTGATTCTGGGATGAATTCTTATCCCCGCACCCACCACACATGCTATCAATATTGGGCTTGCGTGATGAACCAGCTTGGGAGTGTGCTACATAAAAGACAATGTAATAATACTCAATATTAAGTTATGTGAACATTCAAAGAGAAGAATGTTCCACATAATATTATCAATTCCATCAACAGGAGATCCAAAGATGCCTTCCATTAGATCTTTCTCTGCAATTACATGGAGAAAAGAAACAAAATGGTTAAGAAATGAATCTACAATCAGCTTCATATCATAAGGTATAAAAACATCGATTACCTGTACCAACATGCTCATCCATGTTTGCCTCTCCAGGTGCCAGCAGCTTCAAAGCATCTTTTAAAGGTTCCTCACATCCATGAAATAGACACTGGACGGCAGACTTACAGGCAATTACAAAACAAAGTGGGTGATATGGATGTTGACACTGGAGCATGTAGACACCGGTAACAACAGTCTGCATGATAGACATCCCACAAGCAACACAATCACCTAACTGCACATAGCTATTGTCCGATCCCAAATGAACAGGCGGCTTGACAGGAAGGATAGGCATTCTTGACTTGAACAAATTAATAATCGTTTCCACAAATCGAAGATGCCCTGTCGCCACTTCTACTTCCCATAACAAAGTGTCATGCTGACCCTGTAAAAAAATAGCATTGCATGCTTTATAAAACAATATAAGTGTTTGTGCATTACTTTCAAGAGTCTTCATCACTTTATGTGGTACCACTTAAGAGTGTTATATAAACACATTTAAGTGGTCTTTTACCATATAAAATGGTCTCTAACCATTTTTTCCTAATTAGAGTTTAACCACTTTTAAGTAATATCAACTACTACTAGGTGAATCAATCAAGCTTACATACCTGTAACTGTGCTGCCTCTTCACCTAGGCTATCGAGATTGTGCACTTCAATATCAAGTCCCATGTCTTTGAGAGCCTCCTTTCTGATTTGAATCAAGGTCTCAAGCTTTGCCATTGCTTCCTCGTTTGGTACAAGCCTAGCCTTATGCAACTTGAGTTCCTCCATATCCTTGTTCATTCTCTCTACGATCTTGGCAGCGCCTCGCATCAAACCAACCTGCTCATCTCTCTTTGTCTTTGATTGATCTAAAGCAATTTTTATTGCTTCAAGACATTGTTGCTTCTCTTTTAACTTTTCAGTAGCATTAGCCTTCATGTTAGAAATAGCTGCTACATCAGTCGTTGACGCAGAAAATGTAGTCGAGGAAACATTTGACATTCCAAATGTTCCCATCGAGCCAAAGGCCCGTTTCTTTAGAAATTCCTCCTTAGACTGCCCTGAAAAATGATGTCCACCTGAGTATGTCAGCCAGTCAAACCTGTGCCAGTATTGTCAGTGTAATTAGGCATATTTTCTGCATTAAATTTCCACTCGCTTCCAAGACATGGACCGTTTGTGGACCTCCATTTCTCCAATTTTCTATTTAAAATTTTCTGTTGGCGTAACATTTTGATAACACCTTCAGCATACACAGCCCATGCAACTAAACCTTCAGAATCTTCAGCGGCCTTGGACTTCTGCCAAGTAAATCCATGTGCAAAATGCACGCCTACCTCGTTGTTTGGGGGAGCTCCCTGATATACTTTGTGGTATAGCAGGAGACATTCTTCATACATTTCAGGCCTCAGCCCCTTTAAATGCATCTTCTCCTTTTGGTGGCGCTTGTAAATCCATACACTAAGCCACTCCTCATCTGAGAAATCATCATCACATAGGAGCTTTGGATCCTGGCCAACCAAGCATAGCCCATATTCGGTATGAAAATCTTCCTTGGTGAAGCAAAATTTTGTTTGAGTGGGTAAGGCCACTCGTGGTACTGTCCACCTCCCTGTAAAAACATATAAGAATGCATGTTATTATGTAATGAGCCATAATTAAACTTGTTTTATCAACAATAAGAAGTGGTTGAAATGATTTCTGCACCATTCTTAGTGGTACTGCAAAATTTTTAAGTGGTGGTGTACCACTAAATGGTTCTCAACCACTTAAAACTGGTTAGGTAACACTAAAAGGTCCTACTACACCACTATTTTCTAGTGATACATCCCCTTTTGGTGTTTCTTCACCACTTTAAAGTGGTGCTCCAACACAAAAACTGGGCTGAACCACTGTTCAGTTGTGCTACACCGATGTGAATTGTTGTACACAACTTAAAACTGGTGCTACACTCCTAAAAAGTGGTGCTACACCAATAGAATGTGGTATCTCCTTGTAAAGCTTCATAACGTAAAAGCACTTAACCACCACTTTTAGCAAAGATGCAGAACTAAGGATTATTGCACTTTTGTAAAGCATCACTAAAAAGTGGTTCTACAGCACTGAAAGTGGTTGACCATCACGCACCGCCACTTAAATGTGATTTGAACCACAAAAAGTGGTGACCACCACTTTATTGGTGTTTACCACTTTATACCAAATAATGTTCAGGTTAAGAAGCACCACTTTTCAGTGGTCCTACACACTTTTAAGGTACCGAATAACGTTGTAGTTAAGGAGCACCACTTTATAGTGGTCTTCACCACTATAAACACCACTTAAATGTGATTTGAACCACAAAAAGTGGTGAGCACCACTTTATTGGTGTTTACCACTTTAAACCAAATAACGTTCAGGTTAAAAAGCACCACTTTTCAGTGGTTTTACACACTTTTAAGGTACCGAATAACGTTCTAGTTAAGAAGCACCACTTTATAGTTGTGTTTACCACTAGAAAGTGGTGCTTCTTAACTAGAATGTTATTCGGTACCTTAAAAGTGTGTAAAACCATTGAAAAGTGGTGCACCATCGTGATGCTTCACTTAAAAGTGATGCTTCACCACAAAATAGTTAGGGTTTTCCACTGGAAAGTGATGCACCCATTGTATCGCCAGTTTTTACTAGAACCTTACCTCTTTTTAGTGCTGCCCAGCACTTTAAAGTGGTCCAGTATCACTTTTAAGAGATGGTGCACCATATCAGCATAACTATGTAGTGATGCAACCATGGTTTCTACCCAACTTTAAAGGGTGCTTCAGGTGCACCACTTCAACACAGCCTATCAGTGGTGCTGTACCCATAAAAAGTGGGGTTCGCCCACTTGATATTTACTAGAGGTGTGGACACTACTTTTTCCTAATAAAGCAACACTTTAATTGAATCCATGGGGGAAATACCTGCATCTAACCTGCTGAACATTTTGCTTCTTAGGTGTACCCTTGGGGGACTCGGAAGTTCTTTTTGTAGCATGCATGTGCAAAAAATTCAGAAATTTTACAAGACATAAAACCAATTTTAGAAATACATGCATGATGCATCTAACCTGTTTTGATAGGCGACTCCTGCGTAGAGCTCTTTCCCTTCCTAGGTGTACCCTTGTCAGAGTCTGAAGGTCCTTTTGTAGCCTAGTTCTTCATCCTGAAAAAATCACAAATGCCACATAGATACAAGATCAATAGTTAAATGCATTCATGCTTGAACCTGCATGATGCATTCGTATAAGCATGCACACACAGTTGATAAAATCTGCATTCATGCTTCAAGCTGCATGTTGCATTCTTATAAAGCATTCACAAGGGTGATCAATTAGATGTGCACAATGCATATACATTCCAGAAATAAATTCTAAACTTACACATGCATCATTAATAGTTACAATCCATGATTATCTTGCCACCCAACAGAGGGCAGACCATATCGCCAGGGGTTGAACCTGGGTCCTTACGCACCCACCCATTCACTTTAACCACTAGGCCAAGCACCCTTTGGTTATCTTGCCACACATTCAGAGACAAGCATACAACGCTTCTACATCTGCATGAAGCATATTAAAACATGGATCAATGCTACCTAGGAAAACCAACCACATTCAAATTCAACCAACATTCAAGATAGAATGCTTCAAGCTACATGATGACACATACCTGTGCTGCCTGCAGGGGATTTTTACTGAAGTTGATGACCAGCCCAGCAAAACGTACTCCTCCTGAATTTGCTTGCTATTGTTGTGATTTGCTGCTTGTTGCTTCGGCTAGCAGAGAAACGCAAAGGAGGGAGGAAAGATGGAATTAAAAACCTGAATGGCGCTAGCGAGATAGAGAGAGGGGGGAGGAACGAGCGAGACAGAGTGGGAGGGACAAGCCTCGAGAGAATATTTGCATTAAGTGCTTGAACATACCTTGAGGTGATCATTAATGAGTAAGCGCTTTCACTTAGTACACATCAAAATTTAACCCTTTTCTTCCATAAATTTTGAATTTAATCCCACTGTTTCAAACGCCTAAACCACCCATTTTCTCAACCCCAAAAACCATATACTATATAGTGGCAAAAGCGGTCCACCTATACATGCTTTCACCCGTGTGTGTGTGTGTGTGTGTGTGTGTGAGAGAGAGAGAGAGAGAGAGAGAGAGAGAGAGAGGTTAAAAAGCACCACTTTTCAGTGGTTTTACACACTTTTAAGGTACCGAATAACGTTCTAGTTAAGAAGCACCACTTTATAGTTGTGTTTACCACTAGAAAGTGGTGCTTCTTAACTAGAACGTTATTCAGTACCTTAAAAGTGTGTAAAACCACTGAAAAGTGGTGCACGATTGTGATGCTTCACCACAAAATAGTTAGGGTTTTCCACTGGAAAGTGATGCACCCATTGTATCGTCAATTTTTACTAGAACCTTACCTCTTTTTAGTGCTGCCCAACACTTTAAAGTGGTCCAGTATCACTTTTAAGAGATGGTGCACCATATCAGCATAACTATGTAGTGATGCAACCATGGTTTCTACCCAACTTTAAAGGGTGCTTCAGGTGCACCACTTCAACACAGCCTATCAGTGGTGTTGTACCCATAAAAAGTGGGGTTCACCCACTTGATATTTACTAGAGGTGTGGACACTACTTTTCCTAATAAAGCAACACTTTAATTGAATCCATGGGGGAAATACCTGCATCTAACCTGCTGAACATTTTGCTTCTTAGGTGTACCCTTGGGGGACTCGGAAGTTCTTTTTGTAGCATGCATGTGCAAAAAATTCAGAAATTTTACAAGACATAAAACCAATTTTAGAAATGCATGCATGATGCATCTAACGTGTTTTGATAGGCGACTCCTCCGTAGAGCTCTTTCCCTTCCTAGGTGTACCCTTGTCAGAGTTTGAAGGTCCTTTTGTAGCCTAGTTCTTCATCCTGAAAAAATCACAAATGCCACATAGATACAAGATCAATAGTTAAATGCATTCATGCTTGAACCTGCATGATGCATTCGTATAAGCATGCACACACAGTTGATAAAATCTACATTCATGGTTCAAGCTGAATGTTGCATTCTTATAAAGCATTCACAAGGGTGATCAATTAGATGTGCACAATGCATATACATTCCAGAAATAAATTCTAAACTTACACATGCATCATTAATAGTTACAATCCATGATTATCTTGCCACCCAACAGAGGGCAGGGCATATCGCCAGGGGTTGAACCTCGGTCCTTACGCACCACCCATTCACTTTAACCACTAGGGCAAGCCCCCTTTGGTTATCTTGCCACACATTTAGAGACAAGCATACAACGCTTCTACATCTGCATGAAGCATGTTAAAACATGGATCAATGCTACCTGGAAATGCTACCTAGGAAAACCAACCACATTCAAATTCAACCAACATTCGAGATAGAATGCTTCAAGCTACATGATGACACATACCTGTGCTGCCTGCAGGGGATTTTTACTGAAGTTGATGACCAGCCCATCAAAAAGTACTCCTCCTGAATTTTCTTGCTGTAGTTGTGATTTGCTGCTTGTTGCTTCGGCTAGCAGAGAAATGCAAAGGAGGGAGGAAAGAGGGAATCAGAAACCTAAATGGCGCTGGCGAGACAGAGAGAGGGGGGAGGAACGAGCGAGACAGAGTGGGAGGCACAAGCCTTGAGAGAATATTTGCATTAAGTGCTTGAACGTACCTTGAGGTGATCATTAATGAGTAAGGGATTTCACTTAGTACACGTCAAATTTTAACCCTTTTTTTCCACAAATTTTGAATTTAATCCCACTGTTTCAAACGCCTAAACCACCCATTTTCTCAACCCCAAAAACCATATACTATATAGTGGCAAAAGCGGTCCACCTATACATGCTTTCACTCGTGTGTGTGTGTGTGTGTGTGTGTGTGTGTGAGAGAGAGAGAGAGAGAGAGAGAGAGAGAGAGAGAGAGAGAGAGAGAGAGAGAGAGAGAGAGGGAGGATAGAAAGGGAGGGAGGAAGAAGATGAGAGTTTTTATTGTCATAAGAACAATCCACTCATTCAGTCTTGATCTCAAGATTTAACAAGAAAGAGAGGGGGAATTGCCATCTTCATAGAGTGATGGCAAAAGGACACCCTCTTCGCTTGTGCACGTACACACACACACACACACACACACACACACTTTTATAGATATGCATATGTGTGTGAGCCAATGGCCATGCTTTTCTTGGCCATAGCAATGTGCGGGTCACACATTTGAGAGTAAAAAAGAATCCCTCCTACATCAACGTTTCTTTCTCCTCAAAATAGATTTGCCATTTTCTCATAGAGTTCCATTGGGAACTCATCCCAAGGAAGGCCTCTAGCACGATGCTCGGTAGTGTTCAGTTGCCAATAGCTACTGCTCTCGGATGGTGGGTTGCGTTCAAAATCATGAATGCGGTTGAATGTGCTAGAGATTTTCTCCCATTTGCTTTACATTGAGATTTAGATCAGAAGACTCCACTTTCTTTGCACATCTCCGAGATCATATGCCATTTATCTTTGACACGCACGCTGATTCCACCCTCAAGTATCTTCAAGTCCACCTCTTTCTTTGTATCTACTAGCACAATAATTTCTTGGAAGTCCAATTCACTCTGCTTCCTCCAACACTATAGCCTTGACGAGCGCGAGGAAGTGAAGGGGGCTCTTCATCCATTGAGGATGGCATGGACATGGTAGTGTTGATGAAGCTACCATTCTTGGATGAGGAGGCATCACTTGACAAGGCTATAGGTTCCTTACGGTTACCCAAAGCCGACATTCCTTGAAACACATGACTTCGAGGTAGAGGGGGAGGACCAAATCGTGGAAATCCAGCACTAGCCAACACACCCACAGTGGATGGACGGGCTATAGTGTTTGGAGTTGGGCGAATGGGCATATGGCTTCTAGGGCCTCCATGGGCAACAACGATTGCGTTTGGACGAGCAAGGGGGGAAACATTAAGATGTAGAGGATTGATGATGGGTGAGATGGTAGGGAAAGGTGAGGTTTGATTAAACTCCTCCAGCAAAAAAGGTCGATAAACATTGGGCACTTGCGAAGTAGCTTCCACGAACGTGCGTGTCGACGGTGGTTGGGAATCGGACACAATCTCATCCTTTTTTTCGTCCCAATCATCATATCCATATCAAAGCGCAAAACTATCATGAAAAGACAATAGTGTAGCTTAATCTTAAACTGCAATGCAGCTGTGGTAGTAAACATGAGTAGACTTAAAACTTCTTCAAAAAAGCAATGTTGATTCTCAAAAATAGAGGGGGGCAATTACACAAGTAGATGTGCTTGTTGCATAAATGAAATTGAACGATAAAAGAACTCATACAGAGTACTCTCCCATCTTAGATGGCTGTCACATAGACCCTCTAAAACCGCTTCCAGGGGTGTTTTAAGAGGGTGGCCACGTTCACATAAAGTCACTACGGCTGAGCTGGCGTACAACTGCATCCTTGCAGCGCCTCTAATGTAGGGAGTGGTTGGACCACCCTCCAAGAGAGGAAGCACCTCCTGCACTTGTTGTAGTCAGTATGCGGTTGGGGTTCTGCATGGTTGCTAGCTCCCACAGTGGGCCACCTTCACACCAAAACCAATCATTTGTGGCGGCTCTCCATACCAATAATTTTCAAGAAGAGTTTTTGTGGTGGTCTTTCCACAATACCAGCCTATTTAAAGCCATAGCCATGTAGGAAGTGCTCGTATCTCAGCAACCCAACAATGCAAAGGGATTCTTTGTTGTAGCTTAAGGGCTTCATACCAGTGGCTTGCACGAGGTAATGGGTTTCAAATCTCCATTGCATATCAAATGAGTGACTGTGTGTGCGGGGGCGCGTGAGCCCATGTAGTTTCTTTCTAAAAATGGTACACCTTTGTATTGTTAATTCTTGCTTCTGTGTAAATAATTGAAGCAATCTTACAAAGCGTAATATTTGAGTATGGGGTCATATTCACTATATTTGAGTATAGGGTCATGTTATCTCTCTCTGTGTGTGTAGTTGCTGCTCTATTCGTATAATGTAAATAGTTATTTCTTCTTTCTATTTGCATTCTAGGAAAAGGTTGAAGCTTGAAGGATTTCTTTTAATAGTTTAGCATCAGCCAGGTTTAGTCGTAGATCTCGTCGATCCATGCTAGAAAAGCGAGGAACCTTTAACAAATTTTCCCTCACGATCGCAACACGTCCATATCCCACACATAGAGATAGAGAGCCATCTTCCCATCGCTTGTTGCTTTGTCATCAAGCCTCACAGACTTTCTACATAGCCTTTGTTAACCTGCTGCCTTTGCCAAGCCTCTAGACTTTCTATATTGCCTAATTATACCCTGATCATACACAGAGAAAGCCATCTTCTCATTGCCTGCCGCTTTGTCAAGTGTCACAAACATACTCCTATGATGATTTGCACACCAAAGCAGATATTAAACTTGGCAGCACAAGAAGGAACTTCAATGTGGACAGCAAGAAAGGTCTCACAACAGGAAGAGGTGGAAGCAAGAGAGAGCTTCATAATGCATGTGCGCATTCCTGATAAAGATGATTGCAACTTGGCACTTGCAACTATTGGTGTGGCTGACATAGTGCTCGTGTCTGAAGTGGATGTAATTTTTGATTAATTGTCCTCAATGCAAGAGTATTATGATGATACTCATACCATTCTAACAAGCACCGGACCCTGCAAAGGCAAAGTTTCATTCTGCAGATATGTTCAAGCGATGTTTGTCGATTGTAAAGGAGGAGGAAAAGCCTATGATGCAATAGCAAGAAGCAAAATGCAACTCTTCTAGGAAGTTCTCAAAAGTTTAGCAGATGAGTATCCGCGGAATGATGCTTTAAAATGGGCAAAGAATTGTGATGAAGAAGAATATATTATTCCCCTTCGAGCTTTGTCTGCAATTCATCAGCTTGACCATGAAAGGCATCGACATAGTCACCCATTTGCATTTGTATGTGGAGACTTGGATCTTGCAAGAAAGGGATTGGAGGTGTTGAAATATCTTTCTGGCCAGTCAGATCAAAAAAAGTTTGATGCAGTATAATATCTAATTAAAGAAACAATTCCTTTAAAAGAAAAGAAGATCCACAAGCAAGAGATGAAGGCAAAGGAGGAAGAAGTTCAAGAGCGGTGTGATTTAGAAGTGATTCAAGCCCTTCAACCTAAAAGGAAGTTGTGGAGGAAAAGCTAAACGCAAAAATCCTTTACAGTTTTGGTTGGTTTAAGATGGGAACCCGTCATACAGCGATGTCTTTTAAATGGTGTTTTTTCATACGCTAAATCTATTAAAGGTGTGTTTTATAGTAATGATGAAGATATGTGATCCATTATCAATAATAATTGTAACCTCAACTTTCCTAAAATACTGTGAAACCCCAAGTGTCTCGACAAAGGGTTCCATATTGCAGATAATGTTGTTGTAGAGCGGGTCATTCCAAGGCGAGACATAGATATTTACCTTATCAAATATGGCAAACTGGTGTTGGGGATATGTAAGCTCTTGGGATTGAAGTTGCTGAATGGTTAGCTGAATGTCTGGGTCATGATGATGAAAAGCAACCATCTCCTCTAATTGAGCAGGACAATCTGTGGGCAGAGGGGTTAATTTTGCAAATTGAGATGCTCAGGTATTAGCCAATTGTGACCCATCATCCTATTGTAGCCATACTGCACCGGGACCTTGGTTGGAGGCATCAGTTTGATCTGGAAGTTTGGGTGGGCCAAGAGGGATGCCTGTTGTATCTGTTCACATACATACTTGGTGCCCTTCTCAAGCAATTGGTGGATGAGGAATGTTAACTGAGTCAACGTTAGTTAATAGAAGTTGCTAAAGACCGAAGATGTACATATGCACATCGAGGATTAATACAAAGAAGCAGTGAAGATTGGAGTTACACATTTTTCCAAAATGGTCATGTATTGTAAATTTCCGATTTATTTCAAGACATTGTAATATTTTAAAGTGTTACGGGATCAATGGGAGTTCCAAGCTATAAAGAACACGTCAATAAGTTTGCCTAGGTAGTAGATTTAGTAAGTGGTGGAGCCCTAAAGGCCTTGGACACCCGAACATTGCATATTTTTACCCTAGGTATATAAGGCAGTGTGTAAAAGAAATTAGGGTTCTCAAGCTCATTTGTTGAGAGCACTCTTTGGTGAGAGCTCTTGAAGTGTGTGGCTATGGATTCCTTGAGATTCTCCTTGCTCATGTGACTTGGTTAACACTAATTAATGCTTAATTCTCTTTTACTATACCTCTCTCATGCTTCTTATGATTGCCTATGATGATTAATTAGCTAGATCTTAACTAATTAGTGGTTAATCCCTCTCTAATCTTTCTGATTTTCCTCTCTTGCTTGTGTGTTCATGTAGGTTTGATTGGAGTGTGGTGCTTGATAGATCTATGTGTGTGCTTGCAATTAGTGTGTTGCATGATAGGATTAGTGTTGTGTGCGTCTTGCAATCGTTAGTGTGTGTGATTGGGTTGATTAGAGGTAAAGAGAAATGGATGTGGAGATTGCCCTTCATTATGGCTTAGCTCCTCCATAGGCCAAGAAGCTCACCTCATAGAGTTAACCATTCGTGTTGCCATGATTAGCTCACTAATAGTGTGAGTGTTTCCATGCCCTAGCCGGGTAGCTCATCCCTTCGGATTGATAATTTTGTTGGTTATTGGAGCTATGCAACGATGGGACTCCCAACATTTGGCATCGTTGCCAGGGACGATGGCCTACACTAGTGTAATTGTGGCATAATCGGATGTGTTTCCTCACTAATTTCACTTGTGTGTTTATGTTTTTGTGGATTTTGGATGTGTGTGCATGAAGTAATGTGTTCATCACCTTATCTTGCATTATGTGTTTACACACTCTAATTGCACACTAACCCCTTGCTAATTTCACTAATTTTTGCTAGCTTACTAATTTGCTACGAAGGATTGGACCTTTCAACCGTCAATCGATCTTCAATGGAAAGGAAATTAAAGTGGTATTCTTAACCTTCCTAGAATCTAAAGATGTGTAGAATTGTGTAGAGATCCCACCATGGTGCAATAATGTTAATGCAATGCAATGTTGATGCGATGATGGATTGAAAATTTTTTGATTGTTCGTTTTCATGCCATCGTAATGCCAAGATTTTTAAGATTTGGTGGCGTATGAAATTGACAAGTTCAATTGTTAATTGGTGATTGTACATTGCTAATTGGGTGCCTAATTGAGTTAATTGCATGCTTGAATGGTCAATTGCAAGTGTGTGCACACTACAATCAAGTGTGTGTGCATTCTAATTAAGTGTGTGTATGCCTAGTTTTATGTGTATGTACTATTTTGCCTTTGATTGTGCACCTAAAAATCAATGTGTGCTTAATGATTTTTCAATTGTGATGATTGATTTGTGTTGTGGTCATGCCCACCTAGAGATTTGTGAAATCACATTGCAATTTCGACAAGATTAACCCTTTTGTGTGCACGCCTAAAGATTGGTAAAAACTGCCAATTATTAGTGTGTGTATGTGTCTAAAAAGTGCTTAATGTGCATGATTAATTCAATTTTTGATTGCATATTTTTTGATGTGTGTAATGGTTAATGGCTGCGTTTTTGAGCTCAAAACAGGGATTTACACACCCCAAATACGTCAAATTTTGCCGATTTAATTGTCTAGTTTGGATTTAAATTGATCAAATTATTTGACAATTGAATTGATGTGCTTTTTGTGATTTTATTTGTCCGCACTAATCCCCTATGTGGGGAGAACTTTCAAACTTTTTTGGGCTTTTTTTGGATAATTTTTGTAATTTTTTTGGTATTTTTTACTATTTTTGCGTTAATGTTCGCTTAATTCCGTAAAAATATGATATCTTGTAATCTTTATGAGTTGTTTTCAATGTGTGTGTACGGTTTAATTTTGAGCGCATTTGGACATTCTTTCGTCAAAATTTTGAACGTTTTGCTATTTCTAGAGGCCGGGTTGATGATTTTGTCGAATTTTGGCATTTTCGATAAAAACTACTATTTTTGGTGTGCTTATGCATGTCAAAAGTGTTCAATTGTGATTGCAGATGATTTTCTAAAATTTCTAGAATTTTCAATTATTTTTTGAATTTTTCCGGCAAATTTTTGAATTTTCGGGTGATTTTTAGCGTTACAGCTAATTTTCGGACTAAATTCGATTTTTTTCGCTTCTCGAGCGTGCCTTTCGGCGCATGAAATTTCTCATCGGATAGATCTTTACGGTCTCTCGGGATAGTTTCCTACGACATTAAAATAATTTTCTTCTTCTTTTTCCTCTGCTGGCCACTCCTTTGTCTCGCTCCGTGTGAACACCACCCCACACACAGTCCCTCTCTCTCTCTCTCTAACTTCCCCTTTCTCTCTCCTCCCCTAATGATTATTAACACCCTCTCTCATCCCCCTCACTCTCTCTCTAACTCCCTCTTTCTCTCTCTCCAATCATGCTCATTTACGCTCTCTCTCATCCCCCTCACTCTCTCTCTCTCCTGCGTTGACACACAATCCCACTTCTCTCCCCAGCGCGTGCACCACGCCTCTCTCTCTCTCTCTCTCTCTCTCTCTCTCTCTCTCTCTCTCTCTCTCTCTCTCTCTCTCTCTCGCGTGCACGCGCGCTCCGTACGGTGCGCTAGTTTCCATGCTACCCGTGATTAACACACCTTGCGAGGCAACACACACACGTACTCTCTCATCTCCCTCCTCTATATGTGTGAATGCCGTCAACCACTACACACACACACATGCGTGAACGCTCCCCTACACACACAATTCATTAAGACAAAAAGACAAAAAAAAAGGGGACCTCTCTTTCTCTCTTTCCTGAACGGGTTGCATGCTCGAGCCTTGTCTTTCTCCCTTTTGGCCTGCTAAAGAAAGGCCCTAGTATTGGGTCAAGTTAGGCATCCTTTAACGCATGCCATCGACGTGGACGTTGTTTGTAAAGTCCTTCGCTGCAGGTGAACTCGTGACGTGAGTTGTCCAGTACTGCGTTCAACACGTCTGTGTCATTGAGAGAGAGAGAGAGAGAGAGAGAGAGAGAGAGAGAGAGAGAGAGAGAGAGAGAGAGAGAGAGAGAGAGAACATCACGTATGTTGCAGGCAGTGTTAGGCAAAAATGTGTCTCAACTTAATACCATGCCGTTTTCGATTTCAAAAATGCTGTCAACCTCAAAAGAGAGAAAGTGTTTTGCTGCAGGCAGTGTTAGGGAAAAATGTGTCTCAACTTAATACCATGCTGTTTTCGATTTCGAAAATGTTGTCAACCTCAAAAGAGAGAAAAATAGTGTAAAAACGCAAAAAATAGTGCCTAATTTTCCAAAATTTCCTCTCGAAAAATTTTGTTAGGGAAAAATGTGTCTCAACCTAATGCCATACCATTTTCAATTTCGAAAATGCTCTCAACCCCAAAAGAGAGAAAAATAGTGTAAAAACCCATCAAAAAATTAGCCTGCTTTTTAAAATTTCCTGGCATTTTTGACATTCAAAATGGTATGGTGTTAAGCCAAGGCACATTTTCCCCGAATACTGCTTGGCAATGTTGAGGCTCCTGCCTACTGCCATCTTGTGAGCTCTCTGCTTCATGAGAATTGGTGTGTGTCTTAAGTTCCTCCTGTAGACGATGGTAGACCCTTGAATTGTTGATCGCATCACACACAGACACAGACACACACAGAGAGAGAGAGAGAGAGAGAGAGAGAGAGAGAGAGAGAGAGAGAGAGAGAGAGAGAGAGAGAGGCTATGGTACCAAAATATTTCGAGAGGAAACTTCAAAAAATTAGGCTATTTTTTTAAATTTTTACACTACTTTTGTCTATTTTGGGGACTTTTGCCGTGCCCTCAATCGACACTGTTTACATTGAAAACGGCACGATATTAAGACGAGACACATTTTTCTTGGACATTGGAGAGGAATTTCAAAAAATTAGGCTACTTCTTAAAATTTCAACACTATTTTTTGTCTATTCTAGGGTAGCATTTCTCCTTTTTCCCGTGCTCTCAATTGGCACTGTGGCAGTGTTCGGAAAAAATCAATTTTTCGAACGTGCAAAATTTCCTTTATTCAATTTGGCAAGAGGAAATTTTAGAAAAGCACATATATTTTACAGGTTTTTACACTATTTTTGGGTGATGCTTGCTGTACGGGGAAAATCCTTTTTCCAAACATATAAAATTCCTTCCCTTGAATTTCCCAAGTGGAAATTTTAGAAAATAAGGTAACCTTTTTAAGCTTTTTAAACTATTTTTCTGTATTTAGAGGCGAAATTTCTCCTTTTTCCCTTTCCCTAAACCGGATTTTTTGCCATTGAAAATGACACGATATTAAGCTGGGACACATTTTCCCCGCACACTGGTCATGGCGCGAGAAAACTCCTCTCCTCTGCGAGACTGCGACACGACTTGAAAGTTGAGCTCTGCTTCTCACCACAGGCAGGACGACGTCACGTTCGACACCATCGTCGTACACAAGCTATAATACTAGAAGTGTTCGAGAAAAAGTATTTTTTCATGCATACGAAATTCCTTTGCTTGAAACTACCAAGAGGAAATTTCCAAAAGTTACTTACTTTTTATCGTTTTTACACTATTCTCCACTACTTTGGGGTGGAATTTCTCCTTTTCCCCTTGCATCGAAACTGCTCGTATTTTTTGAAATTTCTTCCTTCCGAATGGTCGAGAAAAAACGTTTTTTCGAGCGTGTAAATTTCATTTCCTTGAGTATCCCTGGAGGAGATTTTAAAAAAATCACAGTCTTTTTTAGCTTTTTATCCTACTTTCCTCTGCTTTGGGACAGAAAATCTCCTTTCCCCTTGCATTCAATTGGGATTTTAATAATTTGAACTGGTTCAAGACTAACGCCAAGGAGAGGGAAACATTCCACTCCAAATAGAAAAAAAAAATGTAAAAGCCGAAAAAATTAACTTGATTATCAAAAATTTCCTCTTGGCAAATCCAAGGGAAGGAAATTTTTATGTTTGGAGAAGCGTTTTTCCCCAAAAAGTGTCATGTCCTCAATCGGCATTTTTGAAATTGAAATCGGCACGTCCAAAATAGAGAAAAGTAGTGTATAGACCAGAAAAATTAACTTAATTCTCTAAAATTTCCTGTTGACAAATCCAAGGAAAAGAATTTTTGTATGCTTGAAAAAAATGCTTTTTCCCAAACACTATCGTGCCCTCGAGCGGCATTTTTGAAATTGAAACCGACACACTATTAAGACGAGACACAATTTACCACGAGCACTGATTTTTGGAAATCCTTTTCCCTCCAAGTGCTTAGGAAAAATCATTTTCTTGAGCATGCAAATTTATTTTTGCTGAGTCTGTTAAGAGAAAATGTTAGGCTCGTTCATTTGCTATTTCTATGGTGTTCAACACATGAGCATGGTGGGAACCCTAGACCACCAACACACACTTGTCCACTAGTTCATTAATCCCTTTGAATTTGATGTCACCTCTTGGATGTGTCTAAATGTGTCAAATCATTTATGTGATCTAATAGTAGGTTAGCTTTAAGACATAGCGAACATTGAGAAAGGCAAGGGAGCTTGTAGTATATAAGTGGTCTTGCTGCTTCAAAAATTAGTGCCAAAACATCCCTCTTCCTTACTGATCCTAAGATCTGCCCAGCTCAATGCCATATCATTGGCAGAATTTGCTTCCACATACAATACAACAAGCAACACATACAAAAAACGTACCAAACCAAAAATTATACGATATGTCAAATATAATGCCGCAAAGAATCTAGATAATTATTATAGAGAACAATGTCTTCTATTTCTACCATGGATAAATAATGAAACTCAACATCTAACAGATGGACTCACATGGAAAGATGTATACAATCAAAATAAACCTACCATCGATACAAATGAATCCAAATATAACAAAACCACAATACTAAAAGACAACCTTAACACGAACTCACTAGCCACTAATTCACGTTTGACATCTACAACACTATCTAATATTTCCTCCCATATTTGTGTTGACATCACACAAGACCTAAATATCCAACACCACCAGCTGCATACACACACTATACCAACCATAAAAATAATGCTGCAGCCAAACGATATGTATTACAAGAGCATTCTGCTAGTTAACACACAACAAAGGCTAATATTCGATGATATTATGCTAAAAAAACGTATATTTCCTAAGGAACCAATCCATATTTTCTTGACTGGAGACGCAGGCACAAGAAAAACTTTCACCCTCCTTTTGATTTTCCAAGGACTTCTACGTTTCTATAACCACAAATCACATTCTAGCCCAACAACGACAAAAGCTTTGCTAATGGCATACATGGGCTAGGCTGCTTTTAACATTGGTGGAACCACTATCCACTCGGCCCTCCACTTGCCACTGCTCACATCATCTAACACTTCCTTATCACCTGAGAGGCTGAATGAGCTACAACTGCTTTATCACGACCTGCAACTAGCCGTTTTTAATGAAGTCTCTTTGATTGGAAACAGCGTCTTCTCTATGGTAGACTCTCGCCTGCATGCAATAAAAAACAACTACGACCTTCCATTTGGTGGTGTTGATGTTGTCTTGTGCGGCGATCTTTGCCAAGCGAGTCCTGTGCGCGACTCTTGGATTTTCTCTAGAAAACATCAGTTGCTCAAAGCCATCTCACCCTCTTACTGGCATGACCGCATAAAGTGTTATGAGTTTACAAGCACCATGCGACAAACTAACAAAACATTCATTGACATACTCAATAGGATACGCGTTTCAAAACACACCAACGAAGACATTTCGTACCTCAATACACATTACATGCGCATAGTACCTCATCCAGCCATGGTCTCCAACCTTTATTATGGGAACAAAGATAAAGACCTACACAACCAACATATTTTCAACACTACCATAGGGACACCACTCTTTATTGAAAGCACAAGACACAAGGGCAAAAAATTGCAGCAAAACTATTCAAATATCGATAGATCCAAAATTGACAGCAGGTCTTCACAAAACACTTACTTAAAACCAGGCCTAATTGTAGAACTTTGTGCTGGAAATATTGACATTCTAGATGGCCTAGTCAATGGAGCCGACGGTATATTCAAAGCGATAACACAAAACTCCACGACACAAACCATCTGGATTCACTTTCAAACCACTAAAGTAGGCCAAAAAACTAGGTATGAAAACCAACAACTATACATTGCATCAATAGATAGGCAATGGACACCAATCCAAAAAATAACACGTGAGTTTCAAATAGGAAAGAACTTCATGAACACTATTACTAGAACACAATTCCCAATTGAACCTGTAGCTCCTAGAACCATACACCGTGCACAAGGCTTGACACTGGATACCTTGGCTTTCGATCCAACCAGCATTCGAAGTCACGGCCTTGTTACACTGCCCTCTCCCGCGTAAGAGATCCCAACAACCTTTACCTCCTGGCAGAATTAACTTCCAACCATATTAAAGTAGACCAAACAGTTCTAACTGAGTTACACCGCCTCAAAACACATGCCACTTGGCAACCTACAGAGCTTGACCTCCACTCTTTGCCTGGCAATCACTTGATAATACAATCTCTTAACATTGTGTCCCTAAAGAAACACCACATCAACCTTATTCATAATAATAGCTTAATGGCCTTCCACATTCTTTGTCTCCAAGAAACAAAACTACAACATCCTAACGCAGTGGCCATAAACGGTTACACACACACACACACTCAAACAACTGGCCCCATGGGAGTATCCCTCTTCACATCAAAGAAAAACATACATCTACAAGACCACAACATCATTTCCACGAATTAAATAGAATGCATTAGAGCGCTCCTCAGCACGCCACATATTCCACCAATAACCTTGATAACATTGTACCGCAGACCCTCAACTCCACTTCCCTTGCTCCTGCAAACATTGACCACACTACTCACACCTCACCTCGAACACACCCCTACCATTTTACTCGGCGACTTCAACATCAACGCTAACTACCAAACACCTGAATACCTTGCACTTTCTAACCTTCTCTCCACACACAACATGGCACAACATATAACCCAAACCACAACAATCTACGATTCAACTTTGGATTACATTTAGATCACAAATTCCTTCACTAACATAACAATAGGCACTAACTTCTCGTTTTGGTCAGACCACTCCATTATTTACTTACTGCTGCCACTAAACTCCAAAAACACATTCCAATGCCCCCCTCTTCCTACTTCCTAAAAGCACCTCCACAAATCCTTCCATTGGCAGGCCCTTGTGATCCCTCACCTTGTTTTTCTGTCATTGGCTTTGTTATTATATTCATTTCATTTTGTTTTTTTTCAATTTCATTTTGTTTCTCTTCAATTTCTTTCATTTTGTCTTCATTTTCTTTAAATTTCATTTCATTTCAATTCACTTTTATTTTTATTCCTCTCACTTTCATTTCATTTATTTATATATTAGTCCAAAAAAGAGAAAAAAAGAAAATACAAATAATCACAAAAAACCTTTAAATATCACAAAAAACAATTAAAAATCCATAAATCCAATAAAAATTCAAAGAAGGTTTTAAAAATTACAAAAAATAGGAAAACTCATTAAATTTTATAAACAAAAAATCAAAAACCTTACAAAAAATTCATACAAAGTCAAAAATTGATTTGATAATTCACAAAAAATATAAAAATCATTAAAAATTCATAAGTTGCCCGAAAAAATCATAATAAATCAAAGAAATTCATAAAACCTTCAAAAATTACAAAAGATTAAAAAATTCACACAAAATTCCTTAGAAATTAAAATTTTATAATTTTTTTTAAAAAAATTCAAAATTTCACAAAAAAATAATAAAAATAAAAAGAAAGTCGTCGAGAGTGCTAGAAAAATCGAAAAAATCCAGAAAGGACCAGAAAAACGAAAAAAGCAATGCTGAGAGAATTACACACCGCAGAGCGAGCTAACCGCAGAAAAGCCAGAACAGCAAAAGAAAATCCGAAAAAAGCGAGAAAACGGTCAACTCGAAGCAGTGGAGCGTCAGTCAAAATTGCATGCTAGAAATTGGCAAGTGCAAGCAATTGCACTGAGAATTAGCGTCCAGTTGGACGAACTGGGGCACAACTCACATGTGATAGGAGATTAGAGTAGTACGAGTAGCAAAAATTCTGATAATCGATACCAAAATTTGCTAGGAGAGTTTTTATAGAACAAGCCAACATGGACTCAAGTCGAGCCGAGAATTCAAGAACAACGGAGCAAGCTAATAGCAGTGGCAACAACAGTACAACTGCAACAGAGCAGATTCTGCAGCTATATGGCTACAATGGGGATAAATTTTTATACACAGATACAGAAGGTCATAGGTATCTTATGAGCAACAAAAGCAGCGCAGGAGACAAGATCTTATTGGTCAGAGTAAAGTCAGATTCAAAAAACTCCCTGATGTTTACAAACTTCAGTGGAGCCAGGTATTGCAAGCTGAAAGATGAAGTGCAGATAGAAGTGCAAAAAATCAACCTAAGTGTTTATCCAGAAATCTGCACATGTCAGCAAAACATACAATTAGTGCATATGCAATTATGGTCATTATACATGGATTACAATGGTCAGATCTATAATCGAGAACCAGAAATGGAAAATCCAACAGATCAGCCAATAGAAGCAAACCTAATTGGGGAACCAAGTCAAAGATGGTACAAAGGTCAAGACGGAGCATTCTACAGCTTGATGCTTAGTGTTCTGAAAGAAGATGCCAACAACTTGGTAAACATAGAAGCAGAAACTTCTCAGCAAGAGCTTGAAATGACAGAACCAAATGAAATACCACCAGTTATGGCGTATTGCTTAGATTGTGGACCAAAAGGTGGACATTTTTTTGAAGATTGTCCAAGAAACCCAGACAACAGGGACACATCAACTGCCAAGCAAGGTATAGAGAAAATTGGAAATGCGAATCTCGATGTAAGTATATCTAACTTGTCACTTTTAATTAAATCAGACGAAGCACCAGTAAAAGCATTGCAAGTTCAAAATCAGCATAAAGATGCATAGACACCTGAAAAGCTTAAGATTGATTCTTTGAACAACAAATTCTTGCATGAATTTGGTCAAGGTGTCCAAATATCCCCGAAGGTTGCAAAGACTGTTAGGTTTGCAAATAATTTTGCATCCACTACCACAAGTGTGCAATATTTCATGAGTCTAAGGGACACATCAAACAGAATGGTGTTAGCATTGTATGGTACACATCATTCATATGCACACTATGTAGACCAGAAAGGAAAACTGTACAAAAAATATCAACCAATGTTTGAACGGCCCATACTAGCTCATAGAAGTACGTCCAGTGATAGATTAGAAAAGGATGGTTCATTTTAGAGGAAAGAATCTATTATAGACTATCCTCTCTAGAGCTGAAGGATATTACCTGAGTGAATCCAAAAACCTATTCAGAGCCAAACTCTCCTCCATCAAAAATCAAGCTTCGACATTGTGACCAAACGAGCATATACTTTGACCAAAACAATCGTAGATATAGATGAGAGTCTAGCATCTATGATGTCTTGGGTCTTGAAACCATAGAAGCTCATATCATAGGAGACCCATGGGATAGACAATACCAGGGCAAAGATAATGCTATTTATAGATTGACTTGGGGAATAATTTGTCATGTTTCACAGAGATACATAGGGAACTATGCAAAAGGTTTACGGATGCCAAACATCAACAGTGCTACCCAAAGTGTACCTTCACAGTCCCAAAAGGTGAGACTAAACCAGAGCCAAACAATTTTGAACTCTTACAATGAAGCAGGCTATAGTGATCACCCTAGGAAGGGGGGAGCTGTAAATCCATCAAAATCAGCTTATGTACCAAGAAATGCTACACCAGCTAGAAGCCCTAGTGCTTCTATCCAACAAACTCCTTTAAAGCAAAAACCATTGAAAGATCATATGGTTGCTCGAAGTTTCCAATTAACCCAGATTCCATCAAAATCAAGAGACAAATGCTTATATGAAGATCATCAAGGACAAAAGTTTCAGCTGATCTCCACAAGTCAAAGTCAAAAATTGACAAATTCAATAGTGTTCAAATCATTACATGTGACCAAGCTCACATATGCATATCAAGATGCACATGGTAATGAATATCAACAAGATCACGACCTTGTACAAACTCATATGGATGGTAGGACTGAAGTCAAAGACTATCTAAAGATGATGCAAAGCTTCAAGCTACCAAAATATGTGACAAAAAAGTCAAAGTCAATGGGAGCTAAAGTCCAAAAAGCTACACAAATATCACCACCAAATCTCCTCCTAAGAGACAGATTCTGCCAGAAAGTCTAATGAATCTTTTAAGGTCAAAGGTTACTCAGATGCAGGCAGACAATGCTCATCAGTTGCAAGCAAAATGTACAATATTACAGCCAATGGAGTCAACATCAATTGAAGCAGATGGTCAAAGCAAAGAAAATGCAGATAACGTTCAACCAAAGAATGTTGCATAGCAAAAGAAGTCAATTTAGACACAAATCCTGAGACGATCAAGTGCAACATTGTTGGTGAAAACGAAGAAAAGTTGTCAAGAGAAGTGAAGCTAGGATTCCAGCTAGAGAAGGACCTCATGTCCTTTCGCACTTGGAAAATATGTGGCCAACCACACCTGGAAGATGCTCTTGAATTTGTAAGAATATCAGGAAACAAACAAGCAAATTATCTCCACCACCATTCAAATAAGTTCACAGATCATCACAACTCAATTCCACGTGATCACATGCAAGATAACATCATAATGGGAATGCCAATGGTCCAGAAGATGTTAGATATACTGAATGCCAACAAGATGCAATTATCATAGACATCAAAGAATGAAGACCAACAATGGTCACCCGCAGACGACAGCACATGGCCCTCAAGCACAGTTCAAATGGAGACTTATATCAAAGCAGATCTTATTGAAGATGAATCATCTTCATTGAATAGAACTTCAAAAGAGCTTAAAGCAAATTAGACAATAGCAAGTGAAAATCAAACAGAGCAAAGGGCAACCACGATAGCTATTGAGCAAAGAATTCCACCAAAGTCAGAAGTTAAGAAGAATGGGTTGCAGACAATCAGGAAGAAATAGAAAGTCCAAAGATCCAGACATTGCCAATTGAATCAGCTGATGAAAGTCAGATTGGAAATCATAGTCTCAAGCCACCCTCCATAGAGACACAATTAGATCAAGATGAGACCATGACAAAAGCAGGACAGAGATCTTCAATAGAACTAGCAATGAGAATAGCTATAGTTCTCAGTAGTGTAAATGGAGCAAGTGTTAGATGCAATGCTCTATTGAAAAAAGAAGAAAAGTGCAATATGATTGCAGACAACATTTAGAGAATTCTAGAGATTACTCTGTGCAAACATGAGAAACAAAAAAATGCTAGGTATGCATACAAGTCAAGAAGAAATGGTTGCTACCCTTAGCATCCAAACTCATGAAGAGTAGATAAAGTTTCAGGTGAAGCCTTCAAAGGAAATGCTTGCAGATGTCATTATTGGATATCAGCGGTTAGACCAACACAAGGACTACAAAGAAGCTAAAATGCTAATACTCTCTTTTCCAAGAGGTAACAAGCAACAATTACAGGTACCATTAATGCTGGAATGAAAGTTGCAAAAGTCACAGGAATCAAGAAAAATCTTGCAGACAAAGGTAAAGCCAAAGTGGACCTTCCACCGACTATGAAAGAAGGTGTGATAGCATATACCTCTACATCAAAGAACCCTCATGGATCAGCTTCTTCAAGAAGTCAGGCTTTCAAAACTTCAAGTCAAGTATTGACCCAAGTGAACCCTCTAAGGAAACACCCAGAAAAGCAAATATGTTTCAGCCAAAGTACTCAAGAAAGCAAAGGAAAGTCAAGCAAGTGTTTTTTTCGAGTAGTTTAGTCAAATTCAATGATCCGATTTGGATTAAAGATAGGAAATCAACACAGAAAGACAAACACATGGGATGGATAGCATCACAATGAAGCTTAAAAGAACAATAGTACTATAGAGGTAACAAACATATATGGGTACCAAAACCGCAAGTTAGGGCATATGAAGTAACTTCAAAGTCCCTCCCAAGAAAGAAGGCCCACAAGGTATCAACCTCAACAATATCCTAGGATACCTAAGAAACAGGTATCCAAAAGAACCACATTGAAAGATGTTAAAAGTCTACCACAACTCTCAAGAAGATACAGAACACAAAGACAGATCTCAAAGAATGTTCCTCTTAGACAAGGATTCTACACAAGTTATAAAAAGATTTGGCTACTAGTCAACCACAAGCCAAATGCAACTACACTAGACCTGCATGAAGATCTCAAGAACTCAACAAGACCTAGAGAAAAGCAAAGTCAACAAAGAAGTTACAAAGGTCATCAAGAGATTTGGATTACTAAGTCTTCCAATGCTCCTAGTCAAATGCCAAATGTCGACAGTGAACATAGGCCTACAAAAACATCAAAGACTCCTATCAACAAGCCTAATTGGAGAATCAAACAGATAATGGAGTCTTCATAGTCATATAAGGACAACCCAACCAACGAGAATGCAGATTCAAAGATGATAAAATAGGTATGGCAAAAGAAACCTTCAATGCCAACTTGGCCCTTCGCTAACCCTCTTTTTGAGGATTCGAGCTTACTTTTACTAAGAAATGTTTGTAGTAAGCACAAGATTGTAAAAATTCAAGTCGTCAGGGTGCAAAAAAAACTCTTTGGCATAGTTAGAGTCGTGCTGCTGAGCCATAAAATGAGAAAAGCATTAGTCCCAAAGCTTCAAGTCATATTAAACTATGTGCTAAGAGTCATAGTTATTAGGTTTACCCTCAAGTTGGAAGAGTTGAGCATATCTAAAGTCATGTCACTCATGCTAGATGAGATGAGCATAAGAGTCGAAGTCTATTAACTTACGCACATTGCATAGTAAGCTGAGAGCACATATCCTCGTCAACTCAACAAAAACCATTCTTAAAGGGTGCCAGCTTGCAAAGCCATGTCATATGCTTTTATAACTACACCATCTTTCTGAAGAACCCCTCAAGAAATATTTCTTGCACAACATATTGTTTTCCATGCATTTCTATGTATGCATATATAGGATGTCCCATCATTGGACATATGCATTAGACATGATTTTTTGCTTCCACCTATGCACCTTAAGTGGACTACAACAAGCAACAACCAATGTCATGCTAACCGACAAGTTATGCAGCAGTGGAGTCAATACTGAGCAAATAGGCGGCTTGGTGACTGCCCAACGCTCCCTATTGCTTGGTGTTGACCTTGGTGTTAAAGCCATTACATGCCACGGAAAGACCTTGGGACATGCTAACCGACAAAGGAAAGACAAAATTCAGTGGAGTCAATACTGAGTGAATAGGAAGCTTGGGGATTGCCCAACGCTCCCTATCGCTTGGTGTTGACCTTGGTGTAACCGACAATGAAGACCATGGTGATGCAACTACAAACATGTAGTTGAGTCACTACTGGGCAAATAGGAAGCTTGGTGACTACCCAACACTCCCTATCGCTTGGTGTTGACTTTGGTTTTAAAGTCATTACATACAACAGTTGAGTCAATACGGGGAAAATAGGACGCTTGGGACTGCCCAACATTCCCTAGTGCTTGGTGTTGACCTGGGGTTAAAATCATTACATGCAATAGTGGAGTCAACACTGAGCAAATAGGAGGCTTGGTGACTGCCCAACACTCCCCATCGCTTGGTGTTGACTTTGGCAAATTGGCGTCAGCCTAGTAAACATCCACATGTATCACATTTTTTAATCCATATCTATCAACAAATAATCCCTTGAGTACTTTATTAATATTTCCAATGCTAATAAGTACCCTATAAAGCGCGTATCCCAAAGGCACTTTTTTTCCACTGGGATTTTCCCCTTTGGTCATCCAGGTATTAGACCCTAACTTAGAACCTCATCATTCTACTACCCTTGTACATACTTTTCATAAATAATTAGTAGCCTCATCATTATGCCATTACAACGGACAAATGCAACATCATCTCTCATATTAGACATATTCAGACCAATGAAGATGCTGCAGCAAATTGAGCCTCATCAACAAATTCAACGACAAATGAAGACAATCAGTCCATCAACAACCAATCAAAACCTTCCCTAACCTCCACGTACACTTCTCAGCAGTGCCCAATGACGAGCACTAACATCGGAAGGGGGAAATGTTAACTGAGTAAACGTCAGTTAACAGGAGTTGCTAAAGACCGAAGACGTAGGGATGCACATTGAGGATGAATACAAAGAAGCAGTGAAGATTAGAGTTACACATTTTTCCAAAATGGTCATGTATTGCAAATTCTCGATTTATTTCAAGCCATTGCAATATTTTAATGTGTTACGGGCTCAATGGGAGTTCCAAGCTGTAAAGAACACATCAGCTAGTGTACCTAGGTAGCAGATTTAGTAAGTGGTGGAGCCCTAAAGGCCTTAGATGCCCGGAAATTGCATATTTTCACCCTAGGTATATAAGGCAGTGTCTAAAAGAAATTAGGGTTCTCAAGCTCATTTGTTGAGAGCACTCTTTGGTGAGAGCTCTTGAGGTGTGTGGCTATGGCGTCCTTGAGCTTCTCCTTGCTCATGCGACTTGGTTAACACAAATCAATGCTTAATTGTCTTTCACAATGCCTCTCTCATGCTTTTTATGATGCCTATGATGCTTAGATTAGCTAGATCTTAACTAATTAGTGGTTAATCCCTCTCTAATATTGTGTGATTTCCCTCTCTTGCTTGTGTGCATGTATGTTTGATTGGAGTGTTGTGCTCGATAGATCTATGTGTGTGTGTGTGTGTGTGTGCTTGCGATTAGTGTGTTGCATGATAGGATTAGAGTTGTATGAGTCTTGCAATTGTTAGTGTGTGTGATTGGGTTGATTAGAGGTGAAGAGAAATGGATATGGAGATTGCCCTTCATTATGGCGTAGCTCCTCCATAAGCCGAGAAGCTCACCTCATAGAGTAAACCATTCATGTTGCCACGATTAGCTCACTAATCGTGTGAGTGTTTCCATGTCCTAGCTGGGTAGCTCATCCCTCTGGATTGATAATTTGTTGGTCATTGGATCTATGCAACGATGGGACTCCCAACAGGGAAAGTAATTGCAACCATGCTAAGTACAAAGTGAAGGGAAAAGTTGACCATGCCTAAGAAGATTTGGAGAGTTTTCACTGATGTAGGGGGAGGGTAGTTCTTCATTGCAAAGACTTAGGCAAGGCCCATCTGAATACCGTCAGCAGATAGCACATACCCAAAAAACTTAAGCTTGGTGCTGTCCTGTTTTCACTTTTTGAGCTAGAGTTGAAGGCTGTACGGTTGTAGCCACCTCTTACAAACACATGCTAATGCTGAATCCATGTGGCTGTGTGGATGAGTATGATATCTTGAAAGATGTACTGAAGATGAAGAGCTATCTTTTGGGCATGTGCTGAGTTCAAAGGAACAATGCGAGTAGCTAGAGGCAAGGTCGAGAGAGGTAAAGTGCCTAAATCTCCCCAGCCTATCAAGCAGGTCATCTATGCAGGTCTCCAATTGATGCAAAATCAAGAACTACCCTTCACTTTTTTGACAAGCTAGGGTTCTAATATCCAATCTCTCGATGAATTTGTAATCACTCCTTTTTTAAGGATGGCTTGGATTGCCGTATTGAGACTTTCTTGCTTTAGTGAAGAGTGTCCATTCAAACAAGAGGGGCATCACCTGTATTTGGTGAATGATGCATTGGTAGATGGATCCATGGAGTGGTGGGGTGTGTGTGGAACGGAGTTGGAAACTTGTGAAGCAAACTGCGAAGATCATGTGGATGAATACCTGCACAAAATTAGGTCCTTGTTCAGACAAAGCAAAGCAATTGGTAGTGCGCTTGATAATACAAGGTGTTGGGTATCAAATTGTAAGTGTGCCTATGTTTTTGGAAACCCATCACAGCCAAGGGTTAAAAAAAATAACTACCTACTGAGCAAGACACAAAGAACTAGGTGGGCGAGAAAGGGGTCAATTTATGATGTGAAAAATGGTTCTTGCCATGGCAACTCTAGCAAACTAATCAAGGCTATGTAGTATGATTGTGTAGGATATTTGGGTTCGTATTTATTCCTGCCCATCAACTCCACCAATGTAGAGTTTTGAGACTACGGACAATTTCCCTCCCTTCCTCAAGCAGAGGCTACTTCTTTATGGAATTGCTATAATCAAGATGATGCATGTCTGCACATGTTATAGCTGTTAGCTGAGGCTGTTAGAGACCATATACAATCGGTTAAGCTGGATAATTGATTGTACTCCACAATATTATTTGTATTGTTGATATTAGCTACGATTTGTTGATGAGTTGATGTATTGATTAACCACAAGGAGGAAGATGGACAAGTGATCTTCCATTCGATACATCTTCTCGGAGATCTTATGTTGTTTTTGTTTTTTGTTTTCTTTTGCAAGTTTCATCTTTGATATGTTATTATAGATATGATCTTTGTTGAGGAGTCTGATTGTTTATAAAGTTAAAATGACAAGAACTACATCAATGTAATCGTCTTTCGTATGGAAAACACAATTGTAGTGTTTCCTCTTTAGAGTTGGTCATTTTGTTTGGTCTTTTCACTTTCAATAAGGTCAAATGTGAAGTTGAAACACCACTAGTTAATTTGCTGGTGCTAGTAATAATGCAATCTATCCTTTTACTCTTTTCTCTGTTGACATGTAGAAGTTGTCACACCTTTGGAATGCTTTTTACTCTTCATGTTTTGTGTTTAGTGTAAGAATAATGACTTGGAAGAGAGTACGATATGGTTCTATTCCTTTCTCTAGAGTTTTCCATTCTATATAATCTCTCTTTTGTTAGCAAACTCACATTCTATGTTGATCCCTCTTTGGAATGATAGTTACTAAACCTTCAATGTATGGCTAGCTTAGTTTCAAAACAACCTTGACCAGTATTTGTTTTTAACCTTGTGACAATTCACATTCAGTGTTGATGAATGAGAGAGAGAGAGAGAGAGAGATAAAACTTAATAATTTGCAAAGCTTAGCTCTCATAGAGGCTCTTGTGCTTTGGTTGCACACCCAGACCTATATCTTAGATGTTTGGAGGACATCTCTTTGGCATATTTACTTCTCATATTTAGCCACATACGATGCGTTGCCACTTTCTTGTGTCCATTTTTATCTATCATGGCCTTTGTTTTTGAAGCGACAGGCCTCTAGCCCAATAACACACATATGTTTGGAGGGTCCCTTTGTATCATCCATGAACCACAATTACTATTAGAAGAAGCACATTCAATATGAGAGGTAGCTTGCAAATCTTGTTTACATGAATTGTCTCTTTTCATTCTTGCACTTACGTTTATCCACTCTTCATTTCACTCTTTTTATGGCCTAAATGGATGCACACACCACCTCCGATGACAAAGAGAAAAATTCTCTTCTAGTCATACCATGCAATGGTGCATTTCAAAAAATGAAAATTTTGACCCAACGAAAAGACTATGCTGGAAGAAGAAATTTATGAATGCATGCCTTAAGAGTTGGGCACTCCATGATTACTAATCACACCAAAATTTCATAAGTGAACCGGGTCTCCCCTCTTGGGATACAAGGTCTCATACACACACACACACACACACAAATATACATACATATGCTAGTCTTCATCGGGTACAAACTGGAAGCAAAGAGAAGCTTCCAGAGGGTTGGGTGTGGGTTCCAAGCACATTGTGAAAAAAAATAAAGTTTTTATCTTGTCCATATTTTGAGATGCTTTATCATGTGAGTTGTTCTTTTGAAGAGAAATGTGGGGCTTGGCAATACCAAACATGTGCACCAAGTGTGGTGTTTCAAAGAAATCAACAAAAGTTGTAGATACTCTAATCTTTTATGATGCGATTATACACTTGCTGAAGAGATGATTATTCAAGAGTTCTCAAAAAGAAATTTGCATGGCAACACATTGGGTGCCATAAAGGAGGAATGTGGTACACAATTCAAGGCACAAGAATTGTTTTTGCGTTGGGTCAAATTTTCATTTTTTGAAATGCACCTATTGCATGGTATGACTAGAATAGATTTCCTCTCTTTGTTATTGAAGGTGGTGTCTGCATCCACTTAGGACATAAAAAGAGTGAAACAAAGAGTGGATAAACGTAAGTGCAAGAGAGAAAAGAGACGGTTCATGTAAACAAGATTTGCAAGCTACCACTGATAGTGGTTGTGCTTCTTCTAATAGTAATTGTGGTTCATGGATGATACAAACAGACCCTCCAAACATATGTGTGTTATTGGGCTAGGGGCCCGTCACTTCAAAAAAAAGACCCATGATAGATAAAAATGGACACAAGAGAGTGGCAATGCATCATATGTGGCTAAATATGAGAAGAAAATATGTCAATGAGATGTCCTCCAAACATCTAACATATAGGTGTGGGTGTGCAACCAAAGCACAAGAGACTCTATGAGAGCTAAGCTTTGCCAATTATTAAGTTTTACCTCCTCCCCCCCCCCCCCCCCCCCCCCCCCCCCCCCCCCCCCCCTCTCTCCTCTCCCTCCCTCCCCCCACATCAAAACATAGTTGCTTCAACTTTGAATGTGAATTGTCACAAGGTTAAAAACAAATACTGCTCAATGTTGTTTTGAAACTAAGCTAGCCATGCATTGAAGGTTTAGTAACTATCATTCCAAAGAGGGCCCAACCTAGAATGTGAGTTTGCTAACAAAAGAGAGATTACATAAAATGGAAAACTCTATAGAAAGGAGTAGAACCATATCGTACTCTCTTCCAAGCCATTATGCTTACACTAAACGCAAAACATGAAGAGTAAAAAGCATACAAAAGGTGTGACAACTTCTACACGTCAATAGAGAAAAGAGTAAAAGGATAGATTGCACTATTACTAGCACCAACAAATTAACTGGTAACGTGTTCAACTTCACATGTGACCTTATTGAAAGTGAAAAGACCACGGAGAATGACCAACTCTAAAGAGGAAACCCTACAATTGTGTCTTCCATACAACAGAAGATTACATTGATGTAGATCTTGTCATTTTAACTTTACAAAAAACCAAACTCCTCAACAAAGATCATATCTATATACACATCAAAGATAAAACCTGCAAAAGAAAATAAAAAAACAAAAACCAACATGAGATCCCCGAGAAGATGTATCGAGCGGAAGACCACCTGTCCATCATCCTCCTTGTGGTTAATCAATACACCAACTCATCAACAAATGGTAGCTAATATCAACAATACAGATAATATTGTGGAGTACAATCAGGTATCCAGCTCAATCAATTGTATATGGTCTCTAGAGCCTCAACTAACAACCATGATAAATGCACCCATGAATTGTGTTAATTGTAGCGATTCCATAAAGAAGCAGCCTCTACCTGAGGAAGGGAGGGCAATTGTCCATAGTCTCAAAACTCTACGTTGGTGGACCTAATGAGTAGGAATAAATACTAACCCAAATATCTTGCACAACCATACTACATAGCCTTGATTAGTTTGCTAGACTTGCCATGGAAAGAACCATTTTTCACATCATAAATCGACCCCTTTCTCCCCCACCCAATTTCCTATGTCTTCCATAGGCAATTATTATTTTTAACCCTGGCTTGTGAGGGGTTTCCAAAAACATAGGCACACTTACAATTTGATACCCAACACCTTGTATTGCCAAGCACACTACTAATTCCTATGCTTTGTCTGAACAAGGACCTAATTTTGTGCAGGTATTCATCCACATGATCTTCGTAGTTTGCTTCACAAGTTTCCAACTCCGTTCCACACACACCCCACCACTCCACGGATCCATCTTCCAATGCATTATTCACCATGCTCCTCTTTTTTGAATGGCCACTCTCCTAAAGCAAGAAAGGCTCAATACAACAGTCCAAGCCATGCTTAAAAAAGGAGTGATTACACATTCATTGAGAGACTGGATATCAAAACCCCAGCTTGTCAAAAAGTGAATGGTAGTTGTCGATTTTGCATCAATTGCAAACCTACATAGATGGCCTACTTGATAGGCTGGGGAGATGTAGGCACTTTACCTCTCTTGACCTTGCCTCTAGCTACTTGCATTGTTCCTTTGAACTCAGCACATGCCCAACAGGCAGCTTTACCTCTCTTGACCTTGCCTCTAGCTACTTGCATTGTTCCTTTGAACTCAGCACATGCCCAACAGACAGCTTTCTGTCTTCAGTGAGCTGCTGACCACATCTTTCAAGATTTCATACTCATCTACACAACCTTACAGGTGGCTACAACCTTACAGCCTTCAACTCTAGCTCAAAAAGTGAAAACAAGACAACACCAATATTAAGTTTCTTGGGTATGTGATATCTGTTGATGACGGTATTTAGATGGGCCTTGCCTAAGTCTTTGCAATCGAAAACTACCTTCCCCCTACATCAGTCAACACACCGATTGGTCAAATTTTCCCTTCACTTTGTACCTAGCGTGGCTGCAATTACTTTCCCCCTCCACCGATTGCTTGAGAAGGGCATCAAATATGTATGTGAACAAATACAACAAGCAGCCCTCTTGGTCCATACCCAAACTTCTAGATCAAACTGATGCCTCCAAACAAGGTTCCGGTGTAGTATGGCTGCAACAAGATGATGGGTCACAATTGGCTGATACCTAAGCATCTCAATTTGCAAAATTTACCCCTCTGCCCACAAATCTTCCTGTTCAATTAGAGCAGATGGCTGCTTTTCAACATCATGACCCAGACATTCAGGTAACCATTCAGCAACTTCGATCCCAAGAGCTTACAGATCCCCAACGCCAGTTTGCCATATTTGATAAGGTACTTGTCTATGTCTCACCCTGGAATGACCCGCTCTACAACAACATTATCTGCAATATGGAACCCTTTGTCAAGACACTTGGGGTTTCACAGTATTTTAGAAAAGTTGGGGTTACAATTATTATTGATAATGGATCACATCTCTTTAGCATTACTATAAAACACACCTTTACTAGATTTAGTGTATGAAAAAACACCATGTGTCAAGGCTAGGGACTTGCTACGCGCCGTGTGCGAGCCACAAAGGCTCCTAGCACACAGTCATACAACATACAAGCTCACAAGGAAGAACGGTGTGTCACTCACCTTCCTGCGTAGTTGCGAATGAAGGATTCCCGCACCGCGAAGAAGAGGGAGACGCCGCTACGTCGCGTTCAACCGCCTTGCGGCCGTCGTGCCGCCGCAACGCTCGATCGCACACACAATCTCACACTCTCTCTCACACGCACACACACACACACACACACACACACAAGGAGATGGTGAAGGAGAAGGTGGAGATGGAGCAAGAGCAGCTTCTATTGCACAATGAGAGAATGAGTAAAAATTAGATTTAGTGGCTTTTATATGAGCTCACCCCATTCACACTTGGGCGCCCATACTTAGCCAATTAACTCCTTGAATATTCCAGTTAGAGTGCGCCTATCATCGGCGATCACCCTTACCCTGTTCCTATTGGTCCGACAAGCCCGGTACCTGACTCTAAATAATACAATGTTTATAGATCATAGGGTGTCCGTGTGCCGTGAGGGTTAACATGCCCCCCTTCCTGATGTAGATTCCGTCCTCGGAATCTATCTAGTTGAAGCTCGTTCGTCGAGATGGAAGAGCGATCGACATGGATGTGCGTAGTCTTCTTCAATCACTGCAAAATTAAACAACATTGCCACAGTAATTGCATTCTCATATACAATTAAAAATCATATGCAATAGACAGACAAATTGATTGGTAACAGAATTTTAGACAATTTGTCAGCAATAAACATTAAATTGCAATATAATCAAATGCATAAACAGATGTAAAGGTAAAAAATTAAACAAGTCCGGGGTCGCTAATTTAATGGTCAAAAGGCACTAGAGCTCGACTATTAATACCATGGGTAACTTCTCAATTTTTTTTGGGTCAATTAAGTTGTTTAATCGCGAGAGCCAAGTATTTGATGTTCGAGGGCTGACTAGAGGCTATACCTAGAAGACCTTGTAGTTAAGCTACGATAAAAGGAATTTCTCATGAAATCATTGCCTGACTGATTACCTTTTCTTTGACCCCCCAAAGTCTTTTCACATTGATTCAATTTTGATGTGTGTGTTTATTTTGTATGCCTTGGGTTTTTTGCTTTTCAAGGAAAAGCGCCCACACTGGGAACCTCTAGGGTTCTAGTACCATAGGCGATACATGTGAGTGAAGTATCAATTTAAGCAGGGATTTCTCTTCCAGCTTAAAATTTTACATTGTGGCACTTTGATTTTTTGTTTGTTCATTTTCAGCATTTTAATTTTGTAACTTTGGGGGGTCATATAACACTGTTACCCTCCCCAGGCTCATCACATTAGTAAACTCCCTTTATAATACTTAAGCTAAAGGTCAATAGGGTTAAGCCCACTAGAAAGCCCTAGTACATTTCACACAATGCTGCCTAAATCGGATTAAGAACCTAAGTAACCATTGCGTATTAGGAAGGCATTCCCCATGGTATTAAGAGAAGATTTCTAATACCTAGCTTGGTCAAACTAGCTTAGTCGGACTGCTTGATTTTTAAACCTAGACAAGTGATTATGACAAAACATTACGTTGAATTAAATGTTTGATACTAAGCAAATGCGCTGAATGTTATGCTACCAATCACAATCAAAGCAGACAAACATGGATGTAAAAAGATAAGGGCAATGCTAATGGACATAAAACACCTGTTTGTGTTGATGGTCGCGCTTGATTTGAAGTGTGAACGAGAGAAAGGTTCCATGAAGGTCCAAATCCTATCAATAGCAACACGCTCCTGTACACACTAGGAAACAAAAGGAATACCTCCAGGAGGCACATTAGTGGGAAAAGGTACCAACACTTATTGAACACAACAAAAAACATAAGGAACCCTAACCTAATTATTTGCACTCCCCCTATAGAGTCAAGGGAATAGGATATTGTAGAGGTGGGGGGAAACCCTAAGGCTAAACCCCTATCCTCGTCGTCGAGATAAACAAAGTCATCATCCATGAGACCATATGTGCCATCCGTGTAGTCATGTAAATTTTCTTCTTCATCATAGGTGCCCATGTTTACTAAGAAGGTCACTAGACGCCTATAGTCATCTTGGTCAAAAGGGTAGGCTTGTGCAATGGGAGAAACGCTCTCTACTAAGTATGGATCAGACGTGGTCAAGAGACGTATCAACCATTCTAACTCCTCAAAATTCCTCTCACATGCTAGCGTACCTATCAAATCCCATTCACATGCAAGCACTGGAAAGACCATGTGAAATATTTGTGAAAAGTAACGAGGGTACCTCTCACCCAAGGCAGGAGTGGATGACTCTAGCGTACTAGCCATATCTGTACACGCAAATAGATGATGGTTAGAGTGCAAATATTACAAGGGTCGTGTTCTTGTGCATAATTTGTTTTTATGATTTGTGTGATGGCTCTTGCTCTTTTACTTTTTTATCTTGTTTTTGTGAGTATAAGGATTTATATATACATTCCCTAAGATCAGAGATTAAGAGGTCAGGGAGAAAGATTGAGAGGGAAGCAAGTGAATGATGGATGTCCACAAACACTCCCCCCTTCCTTGGGTAGATCATACCGTTTGAAATGAGCTTGTTATCCTTTGAAACCAATTGTTCCAGTTGGTAATAGGTGAGGATTTTTGCCAATAGTTTTCTATTACCCTAGGTGCCTCGTCAAGTTGCAAGGGTGGTAAGGTACTCTCCCAGGATCGAAATTGAAGTGGTTCATCAGGTGATTCTTGAACACTGGGAGGTGTGGATTCTTTTGTAGCTTCATTGAGGTCCATTACTATAGATGGAGACTATGTAGAAGCTTTTACCTCTATGGATGTATTACATGAGGAGCTAGAAGCTTCATGGAACTCCCCCCTTCCTGAGCTAGGTGGAATAAATTGGGTTTGCCTTGGAGCCCAAACTAGCTCTGGACTAGGTGTGTAGCATTCTGTGATCTTTCCCTTCCCACGGTCTGCCATTGGCTTTAGCGTTACACTATTTGACTCATATGGATTTGTTGTCGATAGGGAAGGACACATCTTACGTTTAGGTACCCAAATTTGCTCATTTCCATCATAGTATCCATGGGCTTTTAATAGTCGTTTAGGAATCCAGCGCCACGTTTTCTTACATTTCTTGGAGCGAGTGGGACGTTTCTTACGAGGCTTCCGTTTTTTAGCATCAGCCATGGTTACTAAAGAAGCTTTAGGGACCCACTTGTATGCTTTCTTTGTTATATTAGGATGGTTCTTGTGTGTCTCAAGCTTTCTTTCAAGTACATCAGTTAAAGATCTAGAGAGTTGGGCTATGGGGACGTATGGTTCAACCTCCTGGACATGCGATGTCTTGGGTTTTATTTCCTTAGGCAATATCTCAAGGACTATGGCTTGAGTGGTAGGGATAAGAGTTGGTTTTTGCGTTGTGACACCCCCAATCCCCCAATCAATAGTGCATTTGGTGGCTATCATCCACGTGCGTCCTAGGTTTATATTACCCTCCATAGTTTCAGTAGGCATGACCAAAAAGTCTTGAGCTACAATTCCATTGTCATAACTGACAGAAGTGTGCCAGATTCCAAAAACCGTATTTTTTTTCTTGTTGAAACCCTTGACTTGGATAATACTCTCAGATAGAGGTGGCTTCCCTAACTGACACCACACCCCATAGGATAGCAGATTATATTTAGCACCCGTGTCCAATAAGGCGTTATATAGCACTTTTCCATAGGCACTATTTAACTCAATAGGGTATCGTAGAGGTGTGTCAGACTCCAACCAATCCTCTTCGATTTCCACGTGGAATGCATTTGTGACTCCCAGGTTAGCCTCTCGTTTTTGTCTTATACGTTGTTGTCGCTCCTTAGCCTCAGCTTGAGCTTGTATCTTCTTTAACTCGGTTTGTGCTTTGGCGGCCTTCTTTTGATGAATGGCCCGTAGTTCTTCTTGGCTTAAAGGATCATAATATCTTTTGAATTTACTCCCATTGAGGAATCCAATGGTTTCAACTTCATCAAGAGTTTCCACACGAAGCGTACCTTGTGGGGTAATTTCACATACTCTATATGGTCCTTTACCAGCATATTTCAACTTTTTCTTCTCTTTACGTACTCCATACATAAGGACTTTATCACCAACTTTGATGTCCTTGTCCTTCACATGGCGATCAAACCACTTCTTTCTCCTATCCTTTTCCACAAGAGCATTTTGCACAGCCAACTGTCTCTCTTCGTCTAGTTTTTCTAAGATATACAAACGCTCGGTTAAGGGGTTACCATTCCATCCTTCTTGCGAAGCTACCCTAAGACTAGGAATGACAAACTCCCAAGGCATAACCGCTTCTTGGCCATATACCATTTTGAATGGCGTACAATTAATAGCCACTTTATAAGCAGTACGATAAGCCCATAGAGCAGATGTCAACTTCAAATCCCAATCAGTGCGATGAGCTTCTACCGTCTTGGTTAAAATAGAGATTAGAGTCTTGTTGGTGCTCTCGGCTTTCCCATTAGCTTGCGGGTAATAAGGTGTAGACTTATGGTGGGATATCATAAAGGTCGTGGTAAGCTCTCTTATTACTTCATTTATAAAATGGGTACCATTATCACTAACAATTTTAAAAGGGCAACCTAATCTTGTGATAATGTTCTCAAAAAGAAACTTAGCCGTTGTCCTCACGTCAGCTTTTTGTGAAGCCTTAGCTTCAGCCCACTTTGTTACATAGTCCGTAGCAACGAGAATATATCGAGATTGAGTGTTGCGAGCTGCGGGACTAATTGGACCTACAAAGTCTAAGCCCCATTTTTCAAATGGTTGGGTTACTTTAATAGGATGTAAGGGCATTCTGTCTTTGCGCTGTGTGGTCTTGTAACGTTGGCACTCATCACACCCTTTTGTAAAAAGTGATGCATCCTTAAATAAAGTTGGCCACCAATAGCCTGATTGCAGCACCTTTCTAGCAGTCAGGTCTCCTGAAAAATGTCCTCTGCTATGCCCATATGTGCTTCTTGCAAGATATACAAATATTCATCCTCGTGGGCACAACGCCTAAGAATATCGTCCTTGCCTAGTCTATACAGAGTTCCGGCAATCAAACAATAGGGTTCACATTCTTTTACTAGCCTTCGAGCGATATCCTTACGAAGTTCCTTGGGTGGAAAACCATTAACTAAAAAGTTAACAATGTTCTCACTCCATTCAGGCATAGTCTCAACTATGAATAGGGAAGTATCGGGTAATTCATCATCAACTCCTGTAGGGGCTTCACCATTGGGTATGCGAGACAAATGATCAGCCATGACGTGCCTTTTACCGGTCTCACTACAATCGTGAAATCAAACTCCAGAAGAATTAACAACCATCGTGTGATTCTTCCTGTGGAGCATGGCTTGTTTACCAGATACAACAACGCTTGATGATCCACATAAAATACAAACTTGTTTGCCAGAAGGTAGTAGCGAAATTTCTTTACTGCATAAACCATTGCTAAACCTTCTCGCTCTGTAGTGGTGTAGTTCCTTTCAGCATTGTTCAATTGACAGCTTGCAAAGCTAATGGGATAGTCCAATTTATGTTCTCCTGGTTGAGTGAGAACACACCCAATATCAAAGTTTGATGCATCAATATGCACATGGAAAATGACATCCCAGTTAGGTGTCCTTAAAATCGGAGCACTTGCTAGTGTTTTCTTCAATTTTTCATAGGCCTGGTCACACTCTTCAGTCCATTTAAATTCAATGAGAAGCTTGTACAAAGAACGTGCTATCTCAGCGAAAAACAAAATAAACCGTCGATAATAACCCACGTGTCCCATGAACCTTTGAACTCCCTTGTAATTGGTTGGTGGTGGTAACTCTAGAATCACTTTAATTTTTCTCTCATCGGTTGAGATACCATTATTAGATACTATATTCCCTAAAATAACTCCATGCTTGACCCAAAATTGGCATTTGAACGGGTTCAATGAGATACGATATAACCTACACTTTTCAAACACCTTCCGCAAACATGATAGATGTTCTTTCCAAGAAGAGTAAACACAAAGGTCGTCTAAGAAAGCTTCACAAAACTCTCTCAAATATTCTTTAAAAGCAGTGTTTATTAATCGTTGGAACGTAGCAGGGGCATTTGTTAAGCCAAAGCCATCACACAAAATGCAAACACGCCAAATTCTGTGATGAAGGCAGTTTTAGCTTGGTCCTCTAGCGCTATAGTGATTTGGTTGTAGCCTGAGTACCCATCTAGAAAGCTATAAGCTTCCTTGCCTGCAACTCTTTTGAGTACATGTTCGGAATATGGTAGGGGGTAATGGTCTCTTCTAGTAGCTGCATTAACTTTTTTGAGGTCCACGCACACCCTGAGTTTCCCATTCTTTTTTGGCACGATAACTATTGGAGACACCCATTGAGAGTGTTCAATAGGATATATGAACCCACATTTGATAAGCTTTTCTAGTTCTTCTTGAATGATCTTTGCGTACTTAGGATTCATCGGGTAGGGTCTTTGTTGTACGGGCTTCGTAGTGCTAATCATAGGGATTGTATGTTGGACCATAGAAGGTGGAACACCTTTCATATCATGGTATGCCCAAGCGAATATGTCCTTGAATTCCTTGAGAAGCTCTTTGAGGACCGCCTCTTCAACTTCTGTGAGGTCTTGGGCAATAAAAACAGGTTTTGATTCTTCACCGGGGTCGGCTAATTCTATTTCTTTAACTATTGCCAGACCATCATAGATTCCATTATTCCCATCGATAGGTATTCTTTGGGCTTTTGTGTACACAACCTTTGCTTCCCCTGTGGTGTAAGATTTGAAATGTTCTGGTGCAGGATGCAAGTCTGTGGATTCTGGTTGTGCTTTGGTCTGTGCTTCCATTTCTGCTTTCTTGTGTTGTCGAGCTAACTCTTGGTTTTGACGCCTCCTTGCAGTGCGGCTCAACTTTGGCTTGTCTATGATCTCTAATTGGGCTATGTCATGGGGTCGCGGTCTACACCACATAACATTTTGGAGATATTCACCCCAATCGTCTACCAATTTTCGATGAGCATCACATGCTCCTATATAACTGAGCCATTCTGCTGAGGATCTCTTCTTTTTTATCCTAGCACGTACATTGGCTCGATATCGACGCCTCTTAAAGTTTTTCTTTTTCTTATTTGAGACCTGCTTTTGATTTGCATTTAGATCTGGCTCACTAAAGGAGTCCTCGCTGGTGTCCTCTTCACTCTCGGAGGAGCTATCATCGGTTGATGTGCTCGGTCCTTCCGAATGTTTTGACTCTAAACTTGCTCCACTCTCTAATTCATGAGATTCAGAATCCGTTTCACTCTGGCAGTCCGTGTCTGAGTCGTGTTGGTCAAAGTCTTCTATTGAGCTATCGATGTCACTGTCAGATTGGTCTACAATTGCCTTGCCCTTAAAAGATGCATGTATGGCACTTATCATGTTCAGAGGTGCAATTTGTGGTACCTCTTCCCCCTCTGGTGTGACCCAAGTGGTTCCTCTATTTCCCCAGGTATCTATGGTTGCAGCTAGGTGTACCCAGTCTACGTTGTCTGATTCCGCCATACCCGATAACACATCCATGTAAGGAGAATCTTGGCCAATGTATGTATCCTTCTTACAAGTGTAACAATATTGTAGTGGGGCCGAGTGAACTGTGGTTTCAGAGCGATGATCAATAATGGTTTTAATCCCTAAGGGGTGTACCTTACCAGTCACCAAATCCACTCTAAGGACAGAGTCTTGGAATTGCAAATAGACATGATTTTTAGACCAATCATGAACCATTTGTGCTTCCCTCATGAATGGTCGTCCTAAAATCATTTCATATGACATAAGGTGTTTAGAGAAATCCATTACAATGAACGTATGTCGTACCTTGTGTCCTAGAACTTTGATCTTAAGATCCTTGAGCATCCCCATAGGTTTGGCTATGGTACCATTTGCCATCTTTACCACAATGTTAGTAACACTGAGGCGGGGTTTTCCCATGGATTCCCAACAATCTTTTGTAACGATGCTAACTCCCGCACCACCATCAAGAATTCCCTTTATAGTTAATCCCTTGGTAGTGATGGGTAGGGTCGCATTAGACTCGTCGCCTTCAAAATACTGCCCTAATTCGTTAATGGGTACCTCGATCACAGACTCGTGTCCATCTAAGTCAAGTGATTGCACATGATTTTCCTCATCAATCATAATCGAGTCAGGCCTATTTGGTTGCGCAAACTGCGGTAATCCCGTTTGTAGCTCTCCATTAAGGAATGCTCGAAGTGCAAGGAATAACTTGGGATCTCCATACAGCTTTGCTATGATCGTGGTTCGGACCTCAGAAGACATGAAGTCCACCAGTTTGGCAACATTCATTGGCATTTTGCAGGGTGTAGGTCCTTGACTAGGAACTGGTGAGGATGGAATCTCACATTCCTCAATGGGATCAGGTATTCCTTCGTTAAACATCCTTTCCAACAAGAAAGGTGTATGCTCACTTTCTGATGTCCCGTCCTCACTCCCTTCTTAGATGATACTAGATATGGCTAACGGTCTATGGTTCATGTGGGGTGGATGAACTTGCGTGGGAAACACTGTGTCATGAATTTTGACATGCATGGGTTCTGGTTCTAGTTTCCTTTGAGTCTCCTCCACTAAACCTCTTAGATGTTTCACCTGCTCAATCTCGTCTACTGGGTTTGGGTACGTCCCAATCTTCTTTTTACGATTCTTCCCTTTTTGCCCCTGCGGTTTATCTTGGGGGTCTTGGATCGGATTTGGAAACACTTGTGGTGTTTTCAGAGGCTCTTTATGGTTTTCTCTTATTCGGTTTTCATTTGGTTCCATGTTACGGTTTTCTTTGTCGGTCTTTTCCTTTGTGGTATTGGTTCTAGTCTCCATTGTCTCGATTGAATCTGAATCATCCTCGAGGTCATTCATATACACGGGGTCATCTCCTGTTCCTATGTTTGTTTTGGAACTTGGCTTTAAATTTCCCGTATTCTGCGACCTCTTCCTTCGTGTCTTCTTTTTCTTTGCTTGGATAACTGACGCGGTATCTCTCTCTTCGAGGATATGGCCTAGCCCTTGAAGCATGGACCGTGTAATCGCATAAGCGTGTGCGACGGGTGGTATTGGCGATGTCACACTAGCAATTTCGACCAAATTTAGGGGTGTGATTTTAGGCGCATTTGGGTTATAGGGGCATTGGGCAATCAAGTGATCTATGCCACAACGATTACATGTGAGTATTGGCATTGCAGACGTGCTCCCTTGATTCATTTGCATCTGTGCAGCATTCTTTTGCAGCCTAATAGGGCACTCCGCTGCCCGATGTGGTCCACCACACTCGTAGCATTGAAGAGGTGGCCTCCTAGCCTGGGTGTTGATATTTTGACCTCTGGATGCGAGAGCAGCAGCTTGATAAACCGGCTTGACTTGCCCCCAACAATCTTCCATGTAGTATATAGGACACTCTTCCAATGTATCAAGTCCGTAGGCAATACTAGTGTCTATTTCCTCCTCACAGCCATCTGGATAAGCATTAGATGGCTCGCAACCCACTTGGTTCATAGGGGCGACTCTTGGATGCGGGGGCTGCGGTCCTAGCACAGGAGGTGGTAGCGGTGTAGTTTGTACAACATTTTGAGATCTAGGGACCATGTGTTGTGGTAGTTGCTCAACAGGTGGAGCAGGCATCAATACAGGAGCTCGAGGTGCATCTGTCCAGGCTACAGGTGGTCTATTTGCCATCATATGTTTGATCATTAAACAATCCTTAGCTTGGTGACCATACCTACCACATGCGTTGCAAGTTCCATTAAATTTTACTCTAAACGTAGGGCACTCACTAGTGCTATGTGGACCTAAGCAAATGGAACACCATTGTTGCTCCCTTCTTGGATACATGTGACTATTTTGAGGGGGTCGATTATCCTTAAGAGACTCTTGGATTGCCTTGGTGAGGTCTGTCAAGAATGTCTCAAATACCTTTGGCTCATTGGCAATGGGATTTGCAGTCATGGGTTCATACTCAATGGCTTGTGAGCTAGTGGATCTCGTGTCAGTAGACACCCTCATGCCTGCTATCATCAAGTTGTCCTCTAATTGGATTGCATTGGCAGTGACATCTTCCCAGGTTGTGATACCTCTAATCACTAGTCCATTATAGATTCCTTCATTCCTCAACCCTCGAATGAATCGATCAAGCAGTTGGTTATTGTTGAAGAGCTCATTTACAGGGCAGCGAGAGTTTAAGTGCTTTAGACGACTAATGAAGTCCCTTACTGACTCTCCTTCCTTACGTTCGGCCTTCTGTAGCTGAGATGCTACACCCCAAAGCACACCTTCTCGTATGTACTCCTTTAGAAACAACCTTCGAAGGGTAGGGTAGATTGTTTTCTCGTCCACCCTTAGGGTTCTATACCAATCTCCAGCCTTCCCACTTAATGTTAAGCTTAAGGCATTGCACTTATGTAGTTCGTTGCGTTCCCCTAAGGAATCACATACTTGTTCAAACACTTCAATGTGTTTTCTAGCATCTTCGTCCCCATTGAATTTTTGCGTGAGTTTGGCAATTTGTACTGCCTTACTTCTAGGCTCTCTATCAGATGCATGACGCATATTTTCCGCGATAGATCGACCTATGGTTTGAGCAAACGCTGCCAAGTCACCTATGTGAGGAGGCAGGGCCGGTGGAGGTACTCTTGGAATCATATGTGGGAGAGGGACGGGTACCGGTCTTGGCATATGTGTGGATGATGCAGGATATGGAACATAACCGGGCATAGGTCCACTCGGATAAGGGCTAGGGAGCGGCACTCGAGGAGCATAAACAAGTGGTACAATTGGAGGTGTGGGGGCCATGTGTGCATAAGGGGCTAGAGGCACATACGGTCGAGGCCCCATATTAGGTACTACGACACTAGGTAGTGGAACTGCGCTAACCGTAGATGTCATCGGTACATTCTCTGTCAGGCCTATCCCTGGAGTGAGCACTGTGTTTTCCTTAATAATAGGGTTGAGCCAAGTTAGGGAAGCTAAAGTTGTCGCTTGGAGGCTCAGATTGCATAGAGACCCCAGGTGAAATGACGTAAGATGGGTCCATGGGACTCATTAGAGGAGTCTCCATTTGTGATAGAGTAGGCTGTTGAGCCTTGCTCGTATCCAGAAATCTCATGGGCCAGTTGAGAGTATATTTACCCCTCGGTTTTGCCTTTCTGATTGAATAATGCCATGGATAACATTACATATCATTTTCTGTTGATCTTCAAGGCTCGTGGCACTAGAGGTGGATCATACAATCTCTATCCATCCTACATGGTAGGCATGGCCAGAGTGTAGATCCGTCAACACCTCAGTGTGGAGGTCGTATGTCCAATGATCACTAATGAACAATCCTTCTAGAGTCGACGTGTTAATGGTTTCTTGTGAGGTAGAAGCAATGTTGCTCCCCGTGGTTTTACTTGTCACCAACGGTACTCTAGAGGGAACTTCTGAAGGAGGCAGCTCAACAGGGCCTTCTTGGTAAGAAGTTGGCAGGATATCCACATGGACACTCTTTGGGGGTGTGGGGTCCACGTGCGATGTGAAAGGAGAGTCCACTTCCCCACCCCCTTCATGTGCTTCATTTGCATCAGGTTCCGAGCGAGTAGCTCTACCTAATGTTTCCATGAAACGGCTAAACATACTAGTATTAGGCTGTGGAGCTTCGGGAGGTGCATGGCCTTCTCTCTCAATGTTTTGGGTAGGGTATGCTTCCATGATTTCTGAGTCTTGGGTGGTGCTACCTTGTGTCCCCGCTGAGGGTCTAGAGCCTATCGTGGATGGGTAATGGGTGTCCGTATGAATAGAGGCACCCTCAATATGCTCATGTTCTAGCACCCGCCCAGAGTGTAAGTGCATGTGCTTTTGATACCCTAAGATGTCAAAAAGCTGCTCTAGGAGGCCTTGTGACTAGTTTTTTGCGTGTTTTTTGTTTGTTTTTTTGCTAGATTTTTTAGAGCGTGTCGTGGAATGGGCCATGTGATAGCTCGAAACGAGCGTATCGCTAGGAGGGACGCGCTGTGCTTTACAGCCCACCGTTTGGTTCTATTTTGCTCCAGAAAAGCCCGAAACAGTCTTTTCCTAGCTGGGGAACTAGGCTCCAAATAGCAAGTCTAAGGGTGCAAGTGGGAAGAGAAGGGAGGAGAGTGGAGGACTTGCCCCACATGCTCTCATTCCCTCTTGAGGGGGTAGGGTATATATATAAGAGTGAGTTTAGTATATATCATAAGACTGGGGCTTGGGCTTGGGCTTGGGGAAATGATCCCGATCCCGATCAAAATTTTAGTGGTCCCCCCAGTCACTCACGCTTAAATATTTTTGATTTTTTCCCGTCCGTTTTTATAACCTCCCCCTCACTCACGTTTTTATTTTTCGAATTTTTTTTCTTTAATTTTTTTTAATTATTATTTTTTTCTTTTTTTTGGGATATTATTTGGTACGTGTTTTGGTGCGCGTTGACCTCACCTAACTATTTACTGTCCCACCTACCTACTGACCTGCTAATCAGTGGTTCACCTAATTACTAACCTACTTAATTAACTAACTGTGCACAAACCAAAAAACACAGAAAATGCAGAAAATTGAAACTTGACAGAACTGTGCAGTGCAAACCAGAAAATGTAGAAAACGCAGAAACGCAAGAAATGCTAACTGTGTAAGCTGAAATCTGAGCTTAACAGAACACAGAAAACTTGAATGCAGTCAACAACATTGTGTCTTTCTCTACTGTTTTTGCATAACAACAATAATCAAACTTAAACCGCGCCTTTCCTACATAAAAAATAGCTTCAACACAATTTACAGGTCGCCATTGGAGCTTCACGCGCAGCAGCTCCCCGGCAGCGGCGCCAAAAATGTCAAGGCTAGGGACTTGCTACGCGCCGTGTGCGAGCCACAAAGGCTCCTAGCACACAATCATACAACAGACAAGCTCACAAGGAAGAACGGTGTGTCACTCACCTTCCTGCGTAGTTGCGAATGAAGGATTCCCGCGCCGCGTAGAAGAGGGAGACGCCGCTACGCCGCGCTCAACCGCCTCGCCGCTGTCGTGCCGCCGCAACGCTCGATCGCACACACACTCTCACACTCTCTCTCACACGCACACACAGGAGATGGTGAAGGAGAAGGTGGAGATGGAGCAAGAGCAGCTTCTATTGCACAATGAGAGAATGAGTAAAAATTTAGTTTAGTGGCTTTTATATGAGCTCACCCCATTCACACTTGGGCGCCCATACTTAGCCAACTAACTCCTTGAATATTCCAGTTAGAGTGCGCCTGTCATCGGCGATCACCCTTACCCTGTTCCTATTGGTCCGACAAGCCCGGTACCTGACTCTAAATAATACAACGTTTATAGATCATAGGGTGTCCGTGTGCCGTGAGGGTTAACACCATGTAAAAGACATCATTGTATGACGGGTTCCCATCTTAAACCAACCAAAATTGTAAAGGATTTTTGCGTTTAACTTTCGCTCCACAACTTTTATTTAGGTTGAAGGGCTTGAATCACCTCAACCACACCGCCCTTGAACTTCTTCCTCCACCTTCATCTCTTGCTTGTGGATCTTCTTTTCGATTAAAGGAATTGTTGATTTTATTAGATACTTTCACTGCATCAAACTTTTGTTGATCTGAATGGCCAAAAAGATATTTCAGCCCCTCCAATCCCTTTCTTGCAAGATCCAAGTCGCCACCTACAAATGCAAATGAGTGACTATGCCGATGCTTGTCATAGCGAAGCTGATGCATTGTAGACAAAGCTTGAAGGGGAATAATCTCTTCTTCTTCATGAAAATCCTTTGCCCACTGTAAACCATCATTTTGCAGATACTCATCTGATAATTTTTTGAAAACTTCCCAAAAGAGTTGCATTCCGCTTCTTACTATTGCATCATAGGCTTTTCCTCCTCTACAGCCGCGGCAAACCCGCATGAGCATATCTGTAGAATGAAACTTTGCCTTTGCAGGGTCCGATGCTTGTTAGCATGGTATGAGCATCATCATAATACTCTCGCATTGAGGACAATGAATCAAAAATTAAATCCTCTTTTTTTTCCCAGCAACTCTAGACCTTCAGACACGAGCACTGTGTCAGCCATGCCAATAGTTGCAAGTGCCAAGCTGCAATCATCTTCATCACGAATGCGCACATGTGTTATGAAAATCTTTCCTGCTTCCACCTCTTCCTATTGCAAGACCTTTCGTGCTTTCCACACTGAAGTTCCTTCTCGTGCTGCCAAGTCAAATATCCACATTGGTGTGCAAATCTTCATAAGAGTATGTTTGTGACGCTTAACAAAGCGACAGGCGATGAGAAGATGGCTCTCTATATGTACGATCAACATATAGAAAGGCTATGTAGAAAGTCTACGAGGCTTGACAAAAGCAGCAGGTTAACAAAGGCTATGTAGAAAGTCTGTGAGGCTTGATGACAAAGCAACGGGCCATGGGAAGATGGATCTCTATCTCTGTGTGTGGGGTATGGAAATGTCGCGATCGTGAGGGAAAAGTTATTATAGGTTCCTAGCTTTTCCAACATGGATCAACGGGATCCACGGCTAAACTTGGCCGATGCTAAACTATCAAAAGAAATCCTTCAAGCTTCAGCCTTTTCCTAGAATGCAAATAGAAAGAAGAAATAACTATTTACATTATACAAATAGAGCAGCAACTACACACACACACACACACACACAATATGATCCTGATTTCTATACTCAAATTCAGTGAATATGACCCCATACTCAAATACTACACTTTGTAAGATTACTCCAATTTATTTACACACAAGCAAGAATTAACAATACGTTTTTTTAGAAAGAAAGTACATGGGCTCACGTACCCCCGCACACATAGTCACTCATTCAATATGAAATGGAGATTTGAAACCCATTACCTCCTGCAAGCCACTGGTATGAAGCCCTTAAGCTACAAAAAATAAGCCCTTCGCATCGTTGGGTTGCTGAGATGCGAGCACTTCCTACATGGCGATGGCGATGGCTTTAAATAGGCTAGCTTTGTGGAAAAACCACCACAAAAAATTCTTCTTGCAAATTATTGGTATGGAGAGCCACCACAAATGATTTGTTTTGGCGCGAAGGTGGCCCACTATGGGAGCTAGCAACCATGTAGAACCCCAACCGGATACTGGCTACAACAAGTGCAAGAGGCGCTTCCTCTCTCGGGAGGGTGGCCCAACTAACACCTACATTAGGGGTGCTGCAAGGATGCAGTTGCTCGTGCTAGCTCAGCCATAGTGGCTTTATGTGAACGTGGCTACCCTCTTAAAACACCCATGGAAGCGGTTTTAGAGGGTCTATGTGACAGTCGTCTAAGATGGGAGAGTACTCTGTATGAGTTTTTTTATCATTCAATTTCATTTATGCAACAAGCAAATCTACTTTTGTAATTGCCCCTCCTCTATTTTTGAGAATCAACATTGCTTTTCTGAAGATGTTTCAAGTCTACTCATGTTTACTACCAGATGCTCGATTGCAGTTTAAGATTAAGCTACACTATTGTCTTTCATGACAGTTTTGTGCTTTGATATGGATTTGAATGACGATTGGATGGAAAATATGGATGAGCTCATGTCCGATTCCCAACCGCCGTCGACTCGCATGTTCGTGGAAGCTACTTCGCAAGTGCCCAATGTTTATTGACCTTCTTTGCCGGACGAGTGTAATCAAACCTCACCTTTCCCTACCACCTCACCCATCATCAATCCTCTACATCTTAATGTTTCCCCCCTTGCTCGTCCAAACGCAATCGTTGTTGCCCATGGAGGACCTAGAAGCCATATGCCCATTCGCCCAACTCCAAACACTATAGCCTGTCTATACGCTACTATGGGTGTGTCGACTAGTGCCAAATTCCACGATTTGGTCCTCCCCTCTACCTTGAGGTCATGTGTTGCAAGGAATGCCGGATTTGGGTAGCCGTCAGGCACCTATGGCCTTGTCAGGTGATGCCTCCGCATCCATGAATGGTAGCTCCATCAACACAATCATGTCCATGCCATCCTCAATGGATGAAGAGCCCCCTTCACTTCCTCGTGCTAGTCAAGGCCATAGTGCTGGAGGAAGCCGAGTGAATTGGTGCTTCCAAGAAAAGTAGAGGCAAAGAAAGAGGTGGACTTGAAGATGCTTGAGGTGGAATTAGGATGCGTGTCAAAGATAAATGGCATTTGATCTTGGAGATGTGCAAAGAAAGTGGAATTTTTCCAATCTAAATCTCAATGTAAGAGCAAAAGGGAGAAAATCTCTAGCACATTCAACCGCATTCATGATTTTGAATGCAACCCACCTTCCGAAGGAGTAGTAGCTATTGGCAAATGGACACTGCCGACCCTCATGCAAGAGGCCTTCCTTGGGATGAGTTCCCAATGGAACTTTATGAGAAAATGGCAAATCTATTTGGAGGAGACATAAACGTTGATGTAGGAGGGATTCTTTTTGACTCTCAAATGCAAAATGAGTCACAAATGGCAAGTTGTGTTTGAATCTCATTGGCATATACATTTGATTTCAGTTTTCATTAGGTTCTACTAGTATGTGACCCGCCTGTTTTGCTGCGGCCAAGGAAAAAATGCCTCTATTCTCATAGGGCTATCTTCTCCTCCAAGTGGAACACTATTAATACTATCTTCCTACACGTATAGTCTATTGCATTTTTAAAAGTGATGGATGACACGACCTCTTCATAGATGCTGCAAAGCATTCTTTGATACCAAGATTGGAAGATTCTCATAAACATTATTTTTCATAAGGTGCTAGCCTTGGTTCAACAAACTTAGGAGTGCTCTAATTCTATTGGTGTGTGTGTGTGTGTGTGTGTGTGTGTGTGTAGAGAGAGAGAGAGAGAGAGAGAGAGAGAGAGAGAGAGAGAGATTCCTCCTTTTGGTCTACCTTGATCTAGTAATGCTACCAAACTTGATTAGCTAAAAGAAGTCAATGTAATAATGAAACTTTTTTTATTAAATGGAGTGGGTTCTAGAATTGGTCTCAATGATAGGAACGCAATTGGATTCAATGTCTCTGCTCCACTCTCTTACTTGCTTCTATCCTTGTACGTATGTATGGATGTATGTATACATATATATCTATATGTACACATAGTACACCCCCCCCCCCCCCCCCCCCCACCCAACATATATACATATAAATATATATATAAATATATATATATGTGTGTGTGTGTGTGTATATAATATATGCTTGAAGCGAAGATTTGTCACATAGGCCTTGAGACATCTTGATATGTTCCAATTATGTCTATATGTATACATAGCACACGTGCGCGTGCGCACACACACAACACACACATGATTGAAGGAAAGATTTGTCACATAGGTCTTGAGGCATCTTGCTATTGTTCCAATATGACAACTATGACATTCAAAATTTTATGCTCCCCTCTTAACCAACCCCCCCCCCCCCCCCACAAACTCTCTAGTTGGAAGTGATGATCCTTGGTGGACATTTAAAAAGGAGAAGCAAAATACTTTTTCTCAGTTTTTTGAAAAGAAAAGTATAGATGGCTATAGTTGGTCTCTCTCTCTCTCTCTCTCTCTCTCTCTCTCTCTCTCTCTCCTCCATTAGATAGATCTTTGAGATCTCATTGGATGTTTTCAAATTCTCCTTTATCAAGATTTTGTGTGTGTACGTGTGTGTGTGTGTGTGTGTGTGTGTGTGTGTGATGAGAGAGAGAGAGAGAGAGAGAGAGAGAATATGAAGAAAAAGAACTTAATTCGTACCCATGTTATTGTGTCTATGTTATGTGTGTGTGTGTGTGTGTGTGTGTGTGTGTGAGAGAGAGAGAGAGAGAGAGAGAGAGAGAGAGAGAGAGATGAAAGAAAAAAAGAACTATAGTCGTACCCATGTTGTGAGATATATCTTTTGGGATTGTTCCGATGGAATTAAAAAATTTCTTCTTCTTTATCTCTCTCTCTCTCTCTCTCTCTCTCTCTCTCTCTCTCTCTCCCCAATAGATATTCACTTTTTTGAAGACTTGTCTTGTAACTTTTAAAGTCACTTTAGATTTTTCCTACACACGAACATTTTGTTATGTCTTCCTCTCTCCTCTTGCACCATTTATTGGACTTTGCATTTAAACACATTAAATACGGTACTAAAAAAATTGTCCTCTCTCTCTCTCTCTCTCTCTCTCTCGTTGATTTTAGATTGGCACCGTTGCCTGCCAAAATTTAAGGAATTAATAGATTTTTAAGCATGGTCCACATGTTAACTCTTAAAAATAAAAAGAACAAAATATCCTAGAATTGCTAAAAGTTCCATCAAGTGGGAAATCTTTCTATCCATTTGGGGTGTTCTCTCTTGTTGATTTTAGATTCGCACCCTTGCCTACCAAAATATAAGGAATTTATAGATTTTTAAGCATGGCCCACATGTTAACTCTTAAAAATAAAAGAACAAAATATCCAAGAATTGGTAAAAGATCCATCAACTGGGAAATCTCTCTACCGATTTGGGGTGTTAATGTGAGGGTTGGTCTTTGTTGGGCATTTAATCCATTTTCTACGGGTGAAAAACTTTAGCTATCCTTTTAAAAATACACTAATGCCAAAAAATAATATCTTGAATATTCAAAAAGTACGTGAGCTCAACGGTAAAACCATTCTTTCTCTCTCTCTCCCTCATAAATGTATATGTGTATGCACACAGACAATGTGATGGCCTCTCTCTCTCTCTTCTCTCTCTCTCCTCTCTCACTCACCTCTCTCTCTCTCTCTCTCTCATGGTCAATAATGTGGATAACGACCTCTGCATTTGCATGTCATGCATGTTCTCAAAGCGAGAGAACAACCCAAGTCGACTTAGGAGAGCTTTTTTTCTTTTTCTCAAGCTCTTTAAAGAAATACATACTTCCAAAATTTTCTAAATCATATCAATATTGGTCTTTAAAAAATCCCTTAAAAAAAGAAAAAGCTAAATATTTCTTCAAAATTACATTTCCATTAAACAAAAAAAAAAAATCACTAAAAGTCTTCCTGTTTTGTTTATATCTTCGAAAAGAAATTCGCATTAAGTAACAAAACCTCCACTAAAGTTATCCCCTTTTTGGTATGTGCAGTCAAACTTTGACATTTATTTTATGTAGAATAGAAAGTCTTTTGACTTTACATTTGAAAAAGCTTGTCAGTTGTTACATTTTACAAAGTCTCTCGTTTCTTACAGTCGTACCCTTTAGTTTTGCATTTTTTATTAGATGTTTTGTAAGGTGTTTTTTGAAATGAACCAGGGAGTGACAAGTGGACGCCCTCTCCTTCCTTGAAAATTTTAAGCTGCATTATAAAGAGTACTAGTATGTGATCCGCGCGTTGCCATGGCTAGAAAATGCATGTCTTCTATTCTTAGAACTACAAATGTGGAAAATTAAATAGATTCTATTTTTCTACATGTATACACTCTTTTGCGTGTAAAAAAAATGATTAACAACATCTCTTTATGGATTCTAAAAAAAGTTATACATGCAAGAGACAACAAATATTCATTTAATACCAAGCTTGGTAGGTTCTCACATGTTATGTAGGATTTTCTAGCCCTTATTAGTGCTTTATAGCTATTGAAGAGAGCAAAGATATATACATATATATATATATACACATATATATATCTATATATATATATATATATATATATATTATTATATCTATATTCTCTTCCTCCTCCTCCTTCTCTCTATTTAATTGGATCGTTCTCTACGTTGCTTGTAGTTGTTTAATTCTCTCTCTCTCTCTCTCTCTCTCTCTCTCTCTCTCTCTCTGCGCGCCCAAAAAAAACTTTAAATACTAAATACCTTCATATTTTGTAGGTTTTCCTACCTTCTAATTTATAATTTAGAAGTGACGTTTCAAAATTTGCAGGTGACATTACACTTTTTTCTCAAGATTTGCTCCCAAGTCATGAAGTCAATGTTTATGGTGTTTGTTGTACACACACACACACACACACACACACACACACACACACACAGAATCTAATTGTCTAAAAAAAAAAGAGCTACATAGGGCCTTCCAACTCCATGATGAAGGAGAATTGAACCTTAAATAGCTTCTCCAAGGAGTTGTTGCACAACTTTGGCCAACATGGAAGACGATCATGTCTATGTGTACCACATATGGGAGATGCAATTGGCCATGGATGTGCAGAAGATGTGTAGTGCCATCCCCACCCAATGAGCTATCTTCTGAGGAGTACCATCGCCACTTGATTGCACTCACATCGAGCTCGTATACTAAAACTAGATGATTCCAAGTCTTTAGAAGAGGTGAAAAGAAGCATAGCTCATGTTTGCTCATTGGATAACTTATATATTAGACTCGACATTCTTGAGTCCATGGGATTGCCCCGCTAGCTTGATGTAGGAAGAGATGAAGAATGGTTTACAGACTTCGAAGCATGTTGCTGGGCTGCTAGCCTTCAAAGGATCATCTCCATACCCATCCCACATTCAAGCAAACCAATAGTTCAAGAAACCATTAATGTATTAGCTATCATGCAAGGTCTAGGTGAGGGAGAATTTGCCTCTTCACCATCATCCTTAGATGTTGGATCAATGGCACCTTCAACAAATAATGTGTAAGGCACTTTGACACCTTTCCCTCCCTACTAAAAGTCTCAAAGCTTTTGTCTCTTGTAACATTGATTTTGTGCATTCCAATGCTGGAAAAAGGGCTAGCTTTAGTGCAATCACACCTAGAAATGTATTTGAGTGTACGCTTACTATAATCATTTGGAAATAATATTGTGTATATGAGTGCTAAGAAACTCCTAGGTTTACTTTTGAATTTTTAATAGATGTTTTGTAAGGTGTTTTTTAAATGAACCAGGGAGTGATAAGATGTTCGCCCTTTCCTTTGAAAATTTAAGTGCTTTATAAAGGTGTAAAATGATTTGGTTTATAGGTGTTAGATTGGAGTGTGGAGATGGTGTGGCAACCCCTCCCTTGTTTAGGCTAGTGCTGACAAGAACGTGACAACCAAGGCCGGTCCTAACAATATAGGGTCCACCCTAGCTAAGGACGATGCTTCCTCTGGAGGTGTTCGACGTAAGATGAGAGAAGAGCTCGCGTCACCAGTGGAAACATTCGCAAACTAGCAAAAAAAACCCACAACGATTGGCCACCGTTTTGAGGAGACGAGAGAGAGAATGCAAGAGTGGCAAGGTTTGTGGAGCCACAAGGGAGAAAAGATGCTCGTGAAGAACAACGTGAACGACGTACAATGCAACTTGAGGTGTCTGTGTCTTGCTTGCAACAATGACAACCAACATGGCATCCATATATGCTTTTCCTCAACAAGATTGCAGATTCAATTCTCTCCTTGGCCGACTTTTGTAGGGGTCGTATTATTTAAACTCCTGAAAGAGCTTTCTCTTCTTATGTTTGATCCATATCCAAGCCCTCATTGGAGCTATGTTGCTATATTCTTGTTTATGAGCATCACCTCTTTGGTAATGTATGTGTATTTTGATAGGCTATATTAATTTGGTGACGCCTCTGTCTACCCCTTTGGGTCCCCCCCCCCCCCCCCCCCCCCAAAAAAAAAAAAAAAAAAACCCATTTCCTCTCAAAGGAAAATCTTTAACGTCAAGGTCAAACAAAAATTACTACCTTGTTGAACATTAATGAATTGATAGTATAGACTGCCTGTGAAGTATACTTCCCAATGACAAATTAGGTAAAGTTAGAATTTCACTTCTGAAAAGCAACAAAATTATCCTAACACTATCTTTCCACTCTTGTCACAAGCAGATTGTCACACACACAAGTTGATTAAAAAAAATTTTATAGACAAGTTGATTTAAAAAAATGTATAGCCATGAAAGGTGTGTGCAAGGAGACATAAACATCACATCTTTACAACATCATAGGTAACTAGTATGTGACCCGGGCATTGCTGCAACCAAGGAAACATCGTCTCTATTCAAGAAGAACACTATCAATACTCTCTTTCTACATGTATAGTCTATCAAATTTTTAAAAATAATGCATGACAGGACCTTTTAATAGATGTTGCAAAGCATTCTTTAATACCAAGATTTGGAGCTTCTCATAGACATTATTTTTCATGAGGTGCTAACCCTTGTTCAACAAACTTAGGAGTCCTCTAATTCTATTGGGGTGGGCATGTGTGTGTGTGTGTGTGTACACACACACACACACACACACACACACACACACACACACACAAAGTCCTCCTTTTGGTCTACTTTGATCTAGCAATGCTCCCATGTCTAATTATAGAGATGAGATAATTAGTTAGCATGGTGTGAAGAGATGAAAGCTAAGAGAGTCAATGTAATAATAAAATGTTTTTTGAAAATGGAGTGGGTTTTAGAATTGGTTTCAATGATAGGAACACAATTGGATTCAATGTCTTTATCCTTGCATCTTTCTTATGTGCAAGACATGGTAGTAGTACACATCATAACAACAAGGACATCTTTCCCTTGGTCTACTTAGAGTTGACAAAAGTGCCACCAAGTCAAAAGTACAAATTGAGTAAGCTAGCAAGCGTTTGAAGATAAAGGCCCATATCTACAACACTGTGTAATTTAAAAACTTTTCATATCTAAGAGTAGAGTTATGAAAAGATTAGGGCTCATACTTTCGAATGTACCAAGAAAGCTTCAAATTTCAAAGAGATGAGTTGGATTTCTTTTAATATTAAGAATGTGATTGACTATTCCATCTATGTTGCTCTCTATATGCCTTGGTTGCATCTCTATCTATGTTTTGTGCACAAGCATACTAATGTTTTACATCATTATTTAAATTAATAATGCATAGGTACCTTAGTACAATAAGGTGCACACTATTTGTTCATGTACACTTTCACTTCATTTGCACATTTAAATATGATAGAAAATGAAAGAAAAATAAGATCACTCAATTGTTTATTTTTGCAAGAGTTTTGGTTATTATGTTAAACTCAAGGATGTGGTACAAAATTGAGGTTGTGACCTGAAATCATGTACGTTATTGATGTTTATCTCCCTCTCTCCCCAAATTATAAAAGCATGTTCCTTGTTGAGAGAGCATATTGTATTCAACCATTTATATGCTTGAGCCATTTTTCTTACGCACAAACTATATCATATCAATCATTTGGTTTATCTCTTGCTACCTTAAATGTGAGACCGGATATTGAGGCAGTGTAGGAGAGCCTCTTCTTGTATACACATTATCTCCCTTGAAAATTTTAGAGTATAGATATCATGCCCTACTTGAGTACTCAACTTTGATCACATGAAATTTCTTGTCTTACATTTTTAGCATGGATCATGACCTACATTTCTTTGTCTACCAAAAACTTCATTGATTTGATTTGTTAGTTGCCACCATTATATCCATAGTCTTCAAGTATGCTACATGTAGTATTTGGTCCCATAGGTCAATTTTAAGGACGCTGACTCTCTCTCTCTCTCCCCAAACTTCGAGGTCATTGTGATTGTTTCTACTTATTAAAAATCCCACCTCCTCTCCCTCCTTGAGAAAGTATGCAAGCATCTAAGCACTTGCATTCAAGAATCGAGACTCGTTAAGTATATGTTTTTAGGCCTCTTGTTCTTGTTCTTGTTCTTGTTCTTCTTCTTCTCTCTCTCTCTCTCTCTCTCTCTCTCTCTCTCTCTCTCACACACACACACACACACACACACACACACTTGATAGTATTTGTCACTCAATTATTTATTTTGGTGATGTTAAACGTTCTATGCGTGTTTGTGTGTGTATATTATTTAAGTTATGCAATAGGATGACTACTTGCGAGTAGTGTTTGTAGAAGGATTGACTAAGCTTAGTCATTGAGAGTCTAGATTCATGGGTCTCAAACCGCATTAATAAGAAAAAGCGGGTAAAAAAGTAAACAAATGCTCTAAAATTACAGATTTTAGAGATTATTAGTACTTTTGGTGTACATCTTAATGGAAAGAAGATGTGCATTGTAGATACATCAACGAAGTGAAGTTTATATGCGCTACAAAACGGCAGGTGCCAAAAGGTACTCGAGGGCCTGGGGGGGGGGGGGGGGGAGAGAGAGAGAGAGAGAGAGAGAGAGAGAGAGAGAGAGAGAGAGAGAGAGAGAAGGGGGGGAGGGGGAGGGGAGGCACATTGCCTAGTTAAGGGAGACACACATGGGGCCACCACTATTTCTTGATACATTGGGTTGTGAGCGTCTTCTCTCATCGACACTATGCAAGGGTAAAAGGGGCGGGTTACATGTGGAGAAGTCAAGAGTTTAGGAAGATTTTCATGTCAATAAATAAGTTATAGAATATTCTGACATCATAGAAAAAATCTTAAATTATTTCAAAGATTTGAAGCATCTGATAAAATTGAAATGATACAGAGATGACTCACGTAAGTTAAGCTCTCTCTCTCTCTCTCTCTCTCTCTCTATATATATATATATATATATATATATATATATATATATATATATACATACATATATATATATACATACATCACACACACATATAAATACACTTATATATGTATGTATTTTGTGTGTATATAAATACATACATACACACACATGCATATGATATATGGGTGTGTACATATATATATATATATATATATATATATATATATATTAATGCATGTGTGTGTATGTACTATGTGTACATATAGATACACACACACACACATATACACACACATATATATAGATGTTTGAAGCGAAGATTTGTCATATAGGTCTTGCGGAATCTTGCATTGTTCCAATACAGTAACTATGACATTCAAAATTTATATGGTCCCGTTATCCCCCACCCCCAAACTCTCTCTCTCTCTCTCTCTCTCTCTCTCTCTCTCTCTCTCATCATCGTTCCTACAATATTTAAAATTCTCCTTTATCAAGATGTGTGTGTGTGTGTGTGTGTGAGAGAGAGAGAGAGAGAGAGAGAGAGAGAGAGAGAGAGAGGAGATGAAACAAAAATAACTTTGTTCTCACCCATGTTGTCCAATATATCTTGGGATTTTTTGTTCTTGTGCTAATGAAATTTTTCTTCTTCGTCTTTTGTGTGTGTGTGTGTGTGTGTGTGTGTGTAGATATTCACTTTTGTTGAAGACTTATCGTGTAACTTTTAATGTCTCTTTAGATTGTTCCTACACCCTTGAACATTTTGATCTCTCTTCTCTCTCCTCTTGCATCATTTGTTGGGCACTACAAAATTTTCCTCTCTCTCTCTCTCTCTCTCTCTCTCTCTCTCTCTCTCTCCACAGTTGATTTTTTATAGACACCCTTGCTTGCCAACATGTAGAGGATTATTTTTAAGCATTGCCCACAAGTTAAATCTTGAAATAAAAAGAAAAAAATAAACCAGTATTGGTAAAAGTTCCATCAACTGGGCAATCTCTCTACCCATTTGGGGTATTAATGTGAGGGTTAGTTTTTATCGGATATTTAATCCATTTTCTATGGGTGAAAAACTTTAGTTACCTTTTTAAAAATACACTATAATGCAAGTAAATAATATCTTGAAAATTTGAAGGGCTTGAATGGTGTGTGAGCTCAATGGTAAAATCTCTCTCTCACACACACACATAGAGGCAATGCAATGCAATGCTCTCTCTCTCTCTCTCTCTCTCTCTCTCTCTCGGTTAATAACGTGGAGAAAGACCCTTGCATTTGCATGTAATGCATGTCCTCAAAGCGAGACAACCCCAAGTCGACATTAGGCGAGCTTTTTTCTTTTCTCAAGCTCTTTAAAGAAATACACACTTTCAAAAATTTCTAAAAATATAAATATTGATCTTGAAAAAAGCTTCTCGAAAAGATAAAGCCAAATATATCTTCAAAAATAAAATTTTCATTAAATAACAAAATTTTCACTATAAAGTTTTCCCTTTTTTTTGTTATGTGCAATCATAGTGGTATATTTATTTGATAAAGAATAGAAAGTCTTTTGACTTTACATTTGAAAAAGCTTGGCATTTCTTACATTTGACCAACGGTGTCATTTTTTACAATTTTACCCTTCACTTTTGCATTTTAGATTAGATGTTTTGTAAGATTTACCTTTCACTTTTGCATTTTAAATTATATTTTTTTTAGGTTGGCTATCATCTCTTACAATCTTACCCTTCATTTTTGCGTTTTATATTAGATGTTTGGTAAGGTTTTCTTTGAAGTGAACCAGGGAGTGACACATGGAGGCCCTCTCCTTCCTTGAAAATCTTAAGCTGCATTATGTATAGTATAGATGCCCAAAAACATCAAAGCATACTGATTTCGTGAAATGTTTTGAAATCAAATGTTTGTACAAGGAGACAAAAACGTCATAACTTTACAACTTCCCTAGGTAATTCCCAATAACATCAATGATCAAAGCATAGCCAATTCAAAAGTCGATCCATAAGCCCTGCTTTCATGTATGCGAAGAGTGAATCTTTGGTGTTAGCGTGCCCACAATAGCTCATAGGGGTGGCACAGTTTGGCTTGGTATCCCCCCACCCTCCTCCTCGGGATAGTCATTGCCAAAGTCGCGAGCCAGATGTTATGCAAGATGCAACAAGTTACAATGACCTTCGGCAAAAACTCCGAGTTAGGGTTACGAACTCATTGGTGCAAATAAGCCCACATTTGATTCAAGCGACCAAATGTGTGCTCCACGACAATCCACGTGGTTGAGAGCTTGTAATTGAAGTGCTGCATATCATCATCATCTTCCACCGCTGCAAATGGAATGGCCATCCAAGTCATGTTGAGATAACCACCATCGGCTAGAATGTAATCACGGATTCAATGTTGACCATGCACTATAGGTGGGCCATTGAACATAGTCCCGGTTTGGGCTGTATGATAAAGAGAAGAATTATGAAGAACATGTATATCATTGCACATGCCTGGCATGTCACACATCAGATTGAGAAAGTGCATTTCACTATCGATGACAGCTTGCAAACACATAGAGTAATTCTTATTTTGATCATACCAATGCGTATGAGCCACACCACACCAGGTAGATCCATGTCACATCAATGGCACCACAACAATTAGGAAAGCCTTGCTTGTGAGCAAATCCATCCTTCAAGAGCTGTTATTCCACATCGCTTTGAGCCCATTTGATGAAGGTGCTCTTATGCTTCAACATGGCATTCACAAAACGATGGAACACCCTGGTAACAATAGAGCGGCCAACCCCGAACATGCCAGATACTGAATGCAATGGCCCTCCAACCCCTAGTAGGTATAATGACATCACCACTTTCCTCTCGACAGGGAGACTTCGTCTCGAAATAGCCTCCAAGATTTGCCTCGAAATGAACCGTTGTTGCAAATCCTCAGACTCCAAACTACAAACAGACTCAAAGCAATCTCATGGAATGCGAACATTCTCCTCGAATTGGAGGTCATCACCTAATGTATATTGAAGAAATGTTTGCCAAAGTGTCAACTTCGAGGCTTCACATACCACACGCCAATTGCTACCTCCTTCCTCCTTTGTTGTGCATGTTGCGCGCACGTGCATATGAAAATCATTGCATGGACTGTAGCATATTCAAGTCGTCAAGCTCCCCTATCTCCGAGCAAGAAAGGTTGGACACGGCCATCCCAAAAAATAGCAAGGTATGCTGAATTGTGTTATTGACTGCCATGGCTATAGCCAAGAGAGCCTTGGCGAGCATGTAGTCTTCCAACATGATACCACCTTTATGATCCTACACTTGTATTCTAGAGAGAGAGCACTATGAGAGAGAGAGAGAGAGAGAGAGAGAGAGAGGAGATGCCTTATTTCTACAAAAATGATCTGAACAAGGAATACAGGTGACCAGATAGAGAGAACCTGCTCGTAGCTGATAGCTGAGAGAGAGAGAGAGAGAGAGAGAGAGAGAGAGGAGAATGCATTGCTATTGATTGTGGTGGTAGAGGATCAAAGCGAGATTCAAATCATCGACAATACTGATATGTGTGTGGCTTATGTGGCTGCACCAAAGGTTTTGACGGCCTTTCAAAATTTAAAACGCACCCAACTCCCATCCAATTTATCGGGCGTATACACCATGTCTTGCCAACATCCATAGTGCTAGGTAGAGATCCTAGAATGACTAATAAATTTTGGAAGAATCTCTTTGAGAATCTAGGTAGAAGGCTAAATTTCTCTTTGATTTGTCACCCTCAAATGGATGGCCAAAGTGAGATAGCTAACCTTAAGATTCTAGATCTACTCAAGACCTATGTAATAGAAGTAGATTAGTGCTCACAATGGAAGAAGTGACTACCTATTGTACGCGTACAACAACATTGCCCATACTACTACAAGAAAGGAACCTTTTGAGATCATTGAAGGAAGACCTAAACGTCCCTTGCTTCTCAAGGTACATGAGAAGACCTTCACTGCCAATGAGTATAATCAAGACCTACAAGAAACTTTCCAAAAGATTAAGGAGGCTATATCTATCTCTCAACAAAGGCAAAAAGATACTATTAATAAGAAGACCTTCACTGCCAATGAGTATAATCAAGACCTACAAGAAACTTTCCAAAAGATTAAGAAGGCTATATCTATCTCTCAACAAAGGAAAAAAGCTACTACTAATAAGCACAAAAGGGCCTTAGAATTTAAGGAAAATGATTGGGTCTTACTCAAGTTTCCCATGGATCGATTGGGGAAAACTCCAGGAAAAAATCCTACGGGCCACCAAAAGTTTTATGCTAAACTAGCAAAAAGATACTATGGTCCTTTTTAAATCCTAAAACCAATCAATGAGATGGCCTATCAACTAAAGTTGTCCAACCATTGGCTCATACATAATTCTTTTCATGTGAGGCTACTTAAGCCTTACAAAGGAGAGCCACCAAGAGAACCAATTATTGAAGACCCCCAAAGATCGAAGATCAAGAAGAGTTGCTATAACCCAAATCTATTCTTTGATATGAAGAAAAGGTGCTACGACATAATAAGAGTATCTGGCGATATCTTATTAAATTCAAAAATTATCCTTTGAAGATGCTAGGTGGATGCAAGGAACACAACTTAAGGATAATCCTTGTCAATGCTTACAATTCTATGCTAGAGTAAGCAAATGTAAACGCTTTATAAATGAACAATGTTTTTTTCTCAAAAGACTACTTCTCTTTTTATTGTGCACAAATTTAAGTAGTATGCATGCTTAGAATCATGTTTGTGATTGACAATGTCTCTCAAATACCAAGTAGAATTTGTCACTCTACTTTGGAACTTTGTTAGGGACTAAAGAGCAGACATGCTTGTGGTAGTCGAGTCTCCCAAGCACCAAATGGACTAGTCATCCATTTTGGAATGATTTCATAGGGTAAAAAGGGATCCTCTACCCGCTAAGAAACATAGACTAATGACTAAAACTTTTACCTTCTCACTATGATTTCAAGGGAGAGGTAATGTCATAAAATTTAGTATCTAGGTTTACCCAAATGATTTTCTCATGTTAAACTGAACGGATCATTTAATATGGGAAGTTAGAAGGGGAAAAAGAGCTAGAACATAGATATGTATTGCTAGACCTAGCTCAGCACGTGACCAAAATGAGAGATGGCTACATCTTGACAAGGGCTCAAAAGGAGATGGTCTATTGAAGGACAATGTGTTAATAATGGAGCTTAAAAGACTGTAGGGTTAGCTTCATTAAATACCTCCAAAGATTAGTGTTAAAAGTCCTTAGACCTTAGGGTAAACTAGGCATGTGCTTGAGGTGCTTGTCATACTTGAGCTGACTAAGGTGTGCTTGAGATGCTTGAGATGCTTGAGCTGACTAAGGTGCTTGAGGTTCTTGTCGTGCTTGATGATCGAGGTTCTTGAGGTGCTTGTCATGCTTATAGGCAAGGTGATTGAGGTGTTTGTCATGCTTAAAGACCAAGGTGCTTGAGGTGTGCAACTCAACCATTACAAAGGAGGAGGAGATCATTCTATCCTAGCTGTTTTTGTGAACGGCTAACATGAAAAACAAGATGAACTCTTGAATGCTCTGGAAGAGCTAACTTATAGGCCTCTTGACCTATACATGTGAGAATGGTAAACGGTCCACAACAGCAGGGGTGAAAGTTTAGCAACTTTCCCGTCTTCAGACTTTTTGAATGCTTCGGATTGAGGAAAACCTTGTCTCCTACTTCAAAAGTAGCAAGACGATGATGCTCATCTGCGTACTTCTTATATCAATCTTGAGCTTGCTCAACAGTCTATCGAGCAACTCAAAGCATGTCAAAATGGTCTTGGAGAAAATCCTTCTCTTGTTGTATCTTCTCCTTAGCCAACCCCACCGTAACGGGTGATCTAGGTTGAAATCCATATAAAAGCATGAATGGACTAGACCCTATAGCCACATGCTTTGAACTATTATAATAAAATTCTAATATTGGTAAGTAGTCTTCCCAATTGGTTTGCTTCTTGCTAACGTATGCTCCTAGCATATCCTCTAGAACTTGATTAAATCTTTCGGTTTGACCATCTGTTTTTGGATGATCATCCGTACTTAGATCAAGTTTAGTTTCCAACTTTTGAAACACAGCTCTCCAGAAGTGATTATCGAATCTTTGATCTTTGTCACTAATGATACTAGCTAAAAGATTGTAGAGTCTCTATGTATGCTCTACAAATAGTCTTGCTACTTCTTGTGTCTTAACCGTAGTCTTAGTGAGACTGAATCAACCCATCTTGTGAGACGGTCTACAATTACCCAAATGGCATCATGGCCAAGATTTGTAGTAGGTAGTCCTACTACAAAATCCATAGAGATACTCTCCCACTTACCTTGTGGAATCTCTAAGGATGTAAAAGGCCACCTACCTTGAGGCCCTCTGCCTTATTTACTTGACACTATTGGAAATTTAGTACGTACTCTTGAACATCATGATGTAAGCCTAGCCAATAAAATTGCCATCGAACTAAGGTATTCGTCTTACGAATACTTGGATGACCAACACTTGGACTATCGTGACACTCTAATAATATTTGGTGCCTAGTGTTTGAGTCCTTTGGCACACATACTCTACCCTTGTGGAGAAAGTAGCCATCATCAATGGAAAAATTCTTCCATCGCTTAATCTCTTCCTGAGTAGGGATGGAGCTCTATGTGTTTGAGTTTTTATCTACGCGTGCAGAGACATGTTGATCTGGTTGTACAGAGACATGTGAGTGTGAAGGATCTCTTTTTAAAAATACGCTCCACACTTTAGCATATGATTGATCTTGTGCACACTTGCCACGTAATGACTCCAAAACTCCACTCTTTATTTTCATAAAAGGAAGTGAATTAATATGAGTCATCCGACTTAGTGCATCCGCTACTACATTATATCGCCCCTTGAGATATTATAGCTTACAATCATAATCTTGAAGGATTTCTACGAATCATCAAGCTTTACAACCCTTCAAGTCCATTTGAGTAGTAAACCATATGATACTCTCATGGTCAAGAACCACTTCAAACTTGGCACCATATAAATAGTGTCACCACTTTTGTAAAGCGTGAATTATGGCATAGATCTCTCTCTTAGACAGAATAATTCTGTTGAGCTCTATCTAAATAACTTTTTACTTTCAAAGACTATAGGTCTTCCCTCCTGTAGAAGTACCACACCAATTGTTTTATCACTAGCATCAGTCTCTACCACAAAAGGCTTAAGTGGGTCAACGATTGCTAGGATGGGAGCAGTGGCTATAGCTACCTTGAGCTGTTCAAAACTGTGTTTTTGGGCTTCTTCCCAAGAAAAGGTCTTACCTTTTTCTTTAAGTTGACTCGTCATAGGAACAACAATTTTGGCATAATCACGGATATACTATCAATAAAATCCATCCATGCCTAAGAATATTTGAAGCTCCTCAACCATGTTGGGATGTGGCCATTGAAGAATGGCAGTGACCTTGTCAGTGTCCATCTTGATTCCTGAATAAGAGATCACATGACCGAGGTAATGTATCTCTATTTTTAAACAAATCCCCCTTGCTTTGCTTAGCATACAGAGTGTGAGCTCGTAGCTGTCCAAACATTAATCGTAAGTGTTCTACGTGTTCATCCTCAGTTTTACTGTAAATGAGAATGTCATCAAGGGAAACCACAATTTTTCAAGATAGGGACGTAAGACACTATCCATGAGTGTCGAGAGCATTGCTTAAACCAAAAGGTATAACCAAAAATTTAAAATGCCCGAACCGTGCTTTAAAGGTAGATTTAGAGATATCTTGTAAAAGGATACGCACCTAGTGGTAACCTAAACAAAGATCTATCTTTGTATAGTATCTTGCCCCATGGAGTTGATCAAACAACTCATCCACTCGAGGCAAAAGATACTTGTTCTCGATGGTTATAGCGTTTAATCCGCAATAATCTACACACATGCCCATAGTACCATCTTTCTTTTTTACCAACAGAATTGGTGATGCCCAAGGCAAAGTGCTAGGTCTAATGAAACCACAGGCGAGGTAGTCAGTCAATTGACTCTCAACCTCCTTGGCTTCTTTAGCACTCATATGATAAGGTGGTTTACTCACTCGTTTAGTTCCTGAGACATCTATGCCATGCTACACATCACGTGTAGGAGGTAAACCCGACGGTAAATCACTTGAAAATACATCACTATACTCCGTGAGTAAGTGAGTTAGCTTTTTCTTTGAAAAAGGAGAAAGTAAACTAGAGTTATGCTGGGATGGAGAATCTTGTAATTCCTATAATGTTTGTTTTACAACAATTGCACGTTGCTCAATAGAATTAAAATTGAGAGCACTTTGCTCTTTAGAATTGTTAACACTTTGCTTGTCATTAGAATTCATTGCACTTGCATACCATTACTAAAATTCACAACACTTTGCTCTTGAGAATTCACAAGACTTGGAGACAAGCAGTAACACAAAAATATTTCATCTATTAAATCTGCTTTCTCTAAAATAGAAATCTCCACTGTACATATAAGAGGTGCAGATGGTATATTTTTCTCACCAAGAAAAAGCGCATGCTTACCATTGGCCATAAAGGATAAGGAGTTGTGTTTGTAACTAGTGTGCAACGTGTTTCCTAAACCATGCAGCCACTCCTATCCTAAAACTACATCAGGATGGTCCATGTTCATAACTTGAAAGTCAAGGGTCATCGTATGATCTTGAACAATAAGCTCAACCCCTTGAACTATCGTGTCCCATACTTCTTTAGCATTCCCAAACATCTACTCTACCACATAGTTGTGGGAGCAGGGAGTCTAAGTAAGCTTCAATTTATTGACTAGCTTATAGTTCAAGAAGTTATGAGTTGCACCATCATCCACTAAAATACAAACATGTTGTCCGTTAAATAGTGCCATGCATACGAATCAACCCATGGGGGACAAAGGTGGGCTGTCACATTGAAGCAGGCCCACAACACTTGTGCTTTTCTTCCATATGATGAACCTCTACAACACAATATTTAGGAGATGAATCTAATGTGAGGCGTTGCACCGTGTGCATGGCCTTTTATTTGCCTTGCAAAAGAGGACAATCTTTCTTGTTATGTTGGTCCGAAAGACATCTAAAACACAAATTGTGTTTCTTTGCAGGCTCAGATTCAGCAGTGCTAAGAGACCCATGTGGGGTATCTAGTGATTGCTTATGCTTCTTAGCGTCTTGTGGGCGTGGAGAGGTAGATTGTCTCTTATTCCTCTTGGAATGTGTGGGAGATCTACCTCGACATTGGCTCTTAGCCACATTGCTCTTAGCAAAATTATTGTTAGAGTAGGGAGCATTTCCTTTCCTCTCTTGGTCATCATCATATATTTCGGCATGAACGATGGCTTCTTCTAAAGTTTTTGGATGTTGGGTCTTGACATGAAGATGATAGTCTTTGTCAAGACCCCTATTAAAACCCTGTATCTTTTGGAATTCATCTAGACCTTCTAGTTTTAATATGATTTCCCAATACTTTGGAAGGTACTACGTGAGAGAGAGGCCATACATGCGGCATGCATCCCATGCTAACCAATTCTTATCTTCTTCATTGGAGTCCAAAAAGTTTTTGGAGAAAGAAGCTTGAAACGCAACCCAAGACGGAGGACGAGCATCTATTGGAAATGTCATCCACCACCTATAGGCCTTGCTTTCAAGATATAGACTTGTTTCCATAGACTTCTTTATATCCGGGGTGTGTCTCGACCTATGAATATTGCTCCATTTGTGTAAGAATGTATTGACCACATCCTTGTTGCGATCACGCTCTTCCGTGTGAAACTCACGAATGGTGATATTCTTAAGCAATGCATTGCTACCTTCTGCATCTTCCGAAGCACTTGTCTCTGGGACTCCTTGAGTTTTGCGAGCTTGGTTTCCTTGAATCATGCCACTTGTGGCTCCTTGAGCCGTCTATGAATTCATAAATCTCACAAATAGCTCAGTAAGATTTGTAACATTTTCATGGAGTGTAAAGAGGTTGGTTGCGTTCAAATATGCTTTGGCAATTTTCCAAAGTCTTGAAAGTAGCCATATCTACAAGGCTATTATTGTAAATTCAAAAGGAGAAACTTTATGGTATTTTGTGTAATGATGATGAGTATGGATACATATGGCAAAAAAGCTGGAGTACTTAGATATTTCTGGATTTGATATCTGGCCTATATCTGGTCTTGTAATATTCCTAGCTTTTTTCACTATCTTGCTAAACTCAGCACGAGCAAGCGCTTTCACTACTAGGTTCTGATCCGAGAAATATTCTAAGCTTTTTTCTACCTGCTAAGCCGAAAATAATTTTTGATTTGATGGTTGAAACTTTGGATTCTTTACGAACTCTGTGACATATGGTGGACAATGGTACTTTTTTGATAATCTTGTATAAGGATAACATACCTTGATTTGAGAACTTGCTTAAAAACCTCAATACTAACCGTTGTTGCACAAAAAACATCAGGATACAGTAGGATCTCGAACCATTCTACTGTGGGCAGTTGGTTTATTTGAAGGGCTCGATCTCTAAGCTTAAGATAAAGTTACAAAACTTGGCATGCACGTGCGCACGCACACACGCACGCGCGCGCACACACACACACACACACACACACACACACACACACACACACACACACACACACACACACACACACACACACACACACACACACACACACACACACACACACACACTCAAGGCAAGCTTTTTTCACAAGAGGCATATAGGAAACATGTCAAGCCCCTAGCAAGCTTGCCCTCATAGTGTGCCTAAAGTCTATTGGATGGCCTTGAGAGAGGTCCAATGAGAATTTAGTTCATTAGACTAATTATTCAAGATCTCTCTCTCAAGGGGAAAGGAGTAAACTTGTCAAAATGCTACCCCTATTACTTGAAATGACCATGGCCTATGATTGGCCAATCTTGGCAAGGGCTAATAGGGATCAAGCATGAGCAAGAGCTTCATCTCCTTCTCCAAGCTTGAGAAGTTGAGAGCCTACACCAACATCTCTTGTCTATGGAATGCAAATCTAGCAAGAGCTCCAAAGCAATGCTTGCCATCTTCTTCGTCTCCACTACTATGCTATGTTATGTTATACTCTAAGAGAAAGGATAAGTGAGAAGACTATTTCTTTTGTGGATGCTACTTCTTCTTCATCTTTCCTTCCCTCACTCCTTGCTAGATCTCTCCACCTTTGAAGGTTTTTGAGGTCTTGGAATTGAGGCCGGGGACAAGCTAATGTTTTTGCAAGGTAGTTATAGGCATAATCTTGTTGGATGAAGCATACCATCTTCATTGAACCAATAAGGTCTCAAGGAACACAAAGCATGTATTGTACCTTTTTATCTCTTCATGGGAGAATCTATAATACAAAAGCCTTTTGGAGGGAGGACCAACTCCAAATAAATCCAGTCCTCAATTGTTGTCAGTTTCTCTAATTCTCTCTCTCTCTCTTTTACAAGTATTGTTCATGCCAAGCTAACTAGGTAATATAGTTGTTTTGCTATATCCAATCAAGTAATCTTCTTTGCTCATGATGAATTCTCTTAAATAAATGCTCTACACTCATCCTAATTCCGCTACTTTCATTGTTATTAGTCCAATTCCATTACATTGGTATTAGAACTACCGGTTTCTCTTTTCTTGCTTAAGAAGAGAGGTCCTTAAGTTTTCCATGAAAGGTTGGACATGTTCATTGCAAGAGGTTAAGTGGATAGGGATTTATTATCTTGGTTGAAAAAAACTTAGTTTGAGGTACACCGTTGAAAACTATAGACTTAATAATGGAGTCTTTTGGGGCTTGCCTTTGGCTTAACCATTATTAAGCTACTAGCAAGCTCAACAGGAACCATAATCAACCAAGCAATGCTAGAACCTCTCCACTATTCTTTGCAATCAATTGTCTCTAAACCACGGGTGTGGCTGCTTGAGAGATAATTTTCAAAAGTAAAGAAGAGTAGCAACTAAAGTTTTGAGTTTCCAAAGAACAAAGTAGCACATACATAAGTTTAGCTAGCATGGCTAACAATAATAAAGAGAGTACAATGAATATTTAAGACTTTGATTTTTCACATGAAGGTGCTACTAATGATGCCCCCATGTTTGTGAACTATCTTGTTACTAGGTTGCAACAAGCTATGGGCAACCCTGTTTTGCAAGACAAAGTTACCGAAAAACTTTGTGCTTATGGGATTTCCCTACCTCTCCAAGAGGAGAGATCTCTTAGGTACCCTCTTGCAGAGACTTCCAAAAGAATACTCTCTCTTGTGAGAGAAGAAGAGGAATACACTTAATGAGAAATAAGTGAATTTCTGAATTCATATGAAGATGTGTCTCCACGAAGCCAGTGGTCTCGACGATCTCCAATTCCTCCCAAGAGGAAAAGATCACCCTATAGTCCTTCTCCTCGGTCATCACTCCAAAAGGGAAGAAAGGAAGCAAAGGAAGAAAAAGGAAAGAAAGAGGTCACCCTCTTCTCCACCTTCATCATTTTCTGCCTCTTCCGATGAAAGCAATGGTTTTTCGCCTAGAGAATATAAGAGGGGAGGACATCACAAATCCTATGCTGCTTGGAAAATGTCCTACAACCTTATGAAGCTCAAGAGTAAGGAAAGAGTATCTCTTTTCCCACCTATGATGGTACCTTTGGTGCTACAGAAAAAGTATTGGCTTTTATCTAGCCATTCGATGCGGCCTTTGGACATGAGGGCCTCACAAAATCCTCTAAGCTACATAATGTAGCTATGCATTTCCAAAAGTCTACTCGACAATGGTAGGCTAGCCTCCGTGGAAATAATAAAGCTCCAAAGACATGGAAAACTCTACGATATTCCATCATGAAGCAATTTCTTGCAAGTGATGCCAAAGATAAAGTCCTCACTCAATGGATAAGCTTGAAGCTACTCCCCAACAAGTCTATCCACAAGTATGCAGACAAGTTTTGGGATTTACATTTCAAAGATACAGCTTCCAAAAGATATGCTTCAAAGAAAAATCAACAATTTTGTGCGGGACTACCTAAAGAAATGGCCAAGTATGCTAACTCTCAAAGGTTTAGGACCATCACCAAATTCATCCACCACACTATGGTTGCTTCGTGCATCAATTTGCAACAAGGGGATAAAAGTAATGATAAGCCCATGAAAAACAAAAAACGAAATGAATCAAGAGGAAAGAATAATGCTCAAAACTCTTCCCAAGATAACTCCAACAACAACAACAACAACAACAAGACCAAGGAGAAAGGAGTTTACAAAGGTAAAAATAAACTCCCTTCTGAAGAGCTAGAGGCTTCTTGCAAGAATCATAAATGTTTCAAGTGTGGAGAGCAAGAACATGGAAAATTCACGCAATGCGACTATCGAGCTTCTATGGTTGAAGCTCTAAAAGAGGATACTCATTGCAACGGATCGTCCATTTCCTATGCTTGGGGAAAGGTGAGGGAGCATGATGCCTTTATCCTTCAAGGGACAACAAGCCTCTGTTACTCCCTTGCTTTGGAAATTGAGGCTTCATGTCTAAATCTATGTCAACAAAGAGGACTTTCTCATCTCCCCTCTCCAATATGTGGATGTGAACCTATGGGCACCATGGTTCAACCACATGGATGCCAATATGAAGTTCCCTAAAAGGAGAATTTATTTCACCTACAAGAAAAAGAACATGTATATAGATGCTAATGAGTCGGGTTGTACTATACCTCTTGAAATTCACCTGCTTTTGATAAGTCAATGAAAAACTTAATTTTCGTGTATATGATTTTTGTCAAAGAGCCCATAGATAATTCTAATGTTTCACCAAATTAAAGTGGTATGAATCAAGAAGAATTAGAGTTGTCTAATTTTCTAAATAGATTCCAAGATGTTTTGATCAATGAAATCCTATGGAGTTACCACTAAAACGAGGGGATGATGACCATACAATAGAGCTTCTACCTGGGAGCTCACCGCCTAATAAGCCTCCTTATAGAGTTTCTCAAGCTCAACAAGAGGAGATTTTGAGGCAAGAGCATGAACTGGTAGACAAGGGAATGGTGAGGCCTAGTTCCTCTCCCTTTTGTTCACCCATCCTATTAGTGAAAAAGAAAGATGGCACATACCTTATGTGTGTTGACTATAGAGCACTAAATTGAATTACTATCAAGGAAAAATCTCCCGTATTGCGGGTAGAAGATCTATTTGATAAGCTACAAGGGTTTACTTACTTCAGTAGGATTGACCTTAAAAGTGGATATCATCAAATAAGGATAGTGAATGATCAAGATATTATAAAGACCGCTTTCCACACAACATGTGGTCTTTATGATTATCTTGTCATACCTTTTGGATTGACAAATGCTCCGCCCACATTCAACCCTTGATGGAGAAAATTTTTAGGTCCTACCACAAGTTCATTGGAGTATACTTTAATGATATCATAATCAGATCCAATTCTCTTGAGGAGCATATTTAAGCAGCATCTCTAGATAATCTTTCAAGCTTTGAGGGAGAATAAATTTTTCATTAATCAAAAGAAGAGTGAACTTTTCCTTCAATAGATTCAATACTTAGGTCACATTATCTCCCAAGAGGGTATCTGTATGGATCCATGAAAGCTGGAGTTAATAAAATGATGGCCTAACCCAAGGAATCTACATGAGCTACGAAGCTTTATTGGTATGTGTGCATACTGTAGACACTTCATACAAAAATTCTCACAAATAGCAAGACCATTACATGACTTAACAAAAAAGAACATTAAGTATTCATGGATTGCAAAAGAGCAAAATTCTTTTCAGAATTTCAAAGAGAAGCTTACCTCTCAACGTGTAATTACTCTATCCGATCTCTCCAAACCATTTGAGGTCCAATGTGGTGCTTGTGAAGATTGCCTTGGAGTAGGTTTGCATCAAGAAAGGCATGCCATAGCATACAAGAGTCAAAGTTTCAATTTACAAAAAGAAGCTACTAGCTGTTTTACATGCCCTTGACACATGGAAGCATTATCTTTTGGGGACTCCATTCATCCTACAAATGATCACCAAAAAGTTTAAAGTACTTCATGCTGCAAAACGAGCTTTTTGACAGACAAATGAGGTGGGAAAATTTTCTTTTGCAATTTAATTTTGATATTTTTCATATTGTTGGCAAGCACAATCAAGTGGCTGATGCACTATCTCAACGACCAAAGTGAATGCAATGTCTGTAGAAACTCACAATGATCTATCTTCTATGATAGATGAGCATGCTACTGAATATGATTTCAAGGATATATTTCCATTCATTGCCTTAGGGAAGAAAGAAAAACCGTTCACCTTGCAGGATGGTTATCTTCTCCATGGCAATAGACTATGTGTTACTAACTCCCTTCGTGAGAAAGCAATGTATGAATTCCATGCTCCTCCCTATGCGGGGCATAGAGTGATTCAACCTCCTCTTTGAGGAGTAGAAACGTATTTCTATTGGCCTATCATGAAAGTAGACATACAGCAGTATGTTTCAAAATGCGTGGTATGCCAAAATATCAAGTATGATAGAGAGAAGAAACCTCGATTACTCCAGTCATTGTGAATTCCTAATTCACCATGGGAGAGTATATCCATGGATTACCAAAGTCTATCCATGGGAATAATGGAACATGGACAGCAGTCAACATGTTTAGCAAACACGCACATTTCATACCTGTCAAAAAGACTATTAAGGCACATCAAATGAAAACCCTCTTCATATCATATTTTTTCAAACACCATGGCTTGCCAACATCCATAGTGTTAGATAGAGATCCTAAAATGACTAGTAAGTTTGGAAAGGTCTCTTTGAGAATCTAAGTACAAGGCTAAATTTCTCTTTGGCCTATCACCCACAAACGGATGGCCAAAGTGAGATAGCTAACCTTTCGATTGTAGTTCTACTCAAGACCTATGTCACGGAAGTAGATCAACACTCACAATGGGAGAAATACCTACCTCTTGTAGAGTATGCGTACAACAACATTATCCATACTACTATAGGAAAAACACATTTTGAGATAATTGAAGGAAGGCCTAAAAGTCCCTTGCTACTTAAGGTACATGGGAAGATCTTCGTTGCCAATGAGTATAGTCGAGACCTACTAGAATCTTTCCAAAAGATTAAGGAGGTGAAGGATGCTTTTTAAATTTTGGACCACCTCTCTCTTGATATGTACTTGATGGCAAGGCTTCAAGGCTTTGTGGAGGAGGAAGGACCTGATGCATGAAAATCACAAAAAAAACATGCATTTATTTTGTACATAGCTATGGTTTTGACACATTTTGGATCTTGGAAATAAGGAGAGGTAAGAACAAACCTTTCTGGATGTTGATTATACCTGATCGTCACTACCTGACGGTCACTACGGGTGAAGAATAAGAGTCAATAGTGAAATGGAGAAGAATCTTATGCGCATGATGGAGTTGGAGTCAACAAAATATTATCAAATGCAAGCATAATTCACTAATGGACACAAGGCTTGCACATGGAGTCAAGAGGGGACCACCTGGAAGACTTTTGGAAGGGAAAAGACAAACATATTTTTTAGTGATATTTTTCTCTATTTTTTTCGTTCCTAATTAGAAAAAGTTTTCAATAGCAAACTTGTAGACGTTGAGCTGATCTTTCTAATCCTATTTTATTTATTATTGTTGGAGCTATGATTTGGGAGATATAGTTGAAATGGTGGAGATTATCTATCCACATGGGAAGAAGTCATGGTTATCCAACTCCACACACATAATTTCTTATAGGTTTCTCTCCATTATTACTGGATTTTCTCTTATTATATAAAAATTATCTCAAATATTATAAGAAAGCTCTTGGACTGAAGCTATGGAAGGTGGCATGGAGACAAAGCTTGCCATGATGAAGGCGATTAGGAGGAAATTGGTCCATAAGCAGGGCACATGGAGATCTCTCATTGGGGGAATGCCCCTAATTGAGGTTACTTTGTAATAACCTCTCTTGCTCATAATCTCCTCCCTAATCAATCTCTTGGCCTATAAAAGGAGTCCTCCTCTTTTGTAAATGGACACACATAATCAAGCTCTAGCACTCACACTCACATATATACATCCTTGTGTATGCACCTTTACACACACATAGTTCTATTATGGCATAGTATTGGCTATGATTATTTGTTTTGGTTCCGTAATGGCCAAGAGGTATGAGTTATTATGCACACATGAGTTTGTGAGATACTGATTATGTGCAATTCCCCTTATGAATGTTTGTATGGTGTTCATGAAGCCTATATTAATGAAGCTCTAATGATCTCTTCCTCTAAACCTCTCTCTCCTTCTCTCACATTCTCCTTATGTTATGTGATGATCCCTTACCATGCATCCTAGCCGCATTCCAAGCTAGGTGGTGCCCCTATTGTGTACCTCCCATGATGAGGCCATCGTGCATAGTCTTGTTGTAGTGTCCACTGGGTCTGTTTTGTGCATCCGCCTCTCATTTGGTGCCCCCACTGAGGAGGGCTTTGCAAAGACCTTCACTCAAAAAAGAGTAGTGATGCAAGCCATTAATCATGGACGAGTGGCTACAAGAATTTTCAAACTGGAGGACTGAAGAAGAGGAGACTCTACAACCACTAAAGACCTTCATTGAAGTACTACTTCTAGGTTGTAGCATCATCGATATCCAAGAGGTAAGCTCCCCATCTCGCATTGCTCGTGATAATTGCAAATCAAGAGCATTAAGAGGGAGGGCTAAGGGTTGACATCACTACTATCAACCAAATCATTCTATCAATGAGTGCTGATAGAGAAGGTGAAGAGAAGATACTAAGTGTGCTTTCGTAAACCGCATCAACACTCTCACGTCAGTCAGATTTTGTGTAGCACCAAGTGTTTTCTCTCTATTGACCGCTGGGTCAACACCAAGACATCACTCAACAAAGCCTTATTTTTTGAGTGTTATGGAATATTGAGGATTAAGCTTATAAACATTGTTTGTAATAAGTTGGTAGTCTAGTTGCAGAAGCGGAGGTGAAATGGCACTTCCAGATTATAAATACCAAGCCATTTGACCCCTCAAACTCTATTTTTGGTTAACCAAAGGTAGCCTTCTTAGTATATAAGGTATTCAGGTCACTTTTGTAAGAACACTTAATCAAATTAAAAATTTAGCACTTTTGTCTGCTGTGTGAGAGAGAGAAAGAGAGTATGTGTGACCTTCATCCTCACGCTATGTCCAGCTCGCTCATCTCATTGGAGATCCGATTGCACCATTGTTGTAGGCTCGAGGAGAGCTAAGTGACAATGCCAAGCATTCCATGCAAGATAAAGCACCCGCATCAATGCACCTACGAGCTATTTGTTGTTGTAAGTGTATCAAATGAAATCTAATTTTTGTGTGCAAGTAGTCATTAGAATCGTGGCAACATAAGCTACACATAGGTACTCATAGATTTCAGTTTTGGCCACTTTAGAATTATGCTATGTCTTTATGCACGTTTTTCATAGATGGGTTTAGGGCGAGGGTTGTGGGTGTAGAGGATTAGGGACAGGTGTATCCTAGTGAGAGGATGGTGTTCCTTGAGTTTCATACTATTCTGGCATGATTTGATGGGTTTCCTTCCGTTGTGTGTATGTGGGTAGGCGGTGTAGTTGAGAGTAGTGAGACTCTAGATTGTGGTTTAGTTGGCCTTCTAGAGTGTTGTATGTGTAGGATGGTCTCACCCTAACAAGATAAAGAGGTTTTCTCCATGTGCCTATCGTGTCATCTATGTCCTCGATTGACATTATGTTGATCTAGGTTGTGTTGCATGCACTTTATGGGGTGGTGTGATTAGCTCCCACTACATTGGCACTGTTTCCGGGGGATACAAGGACTTAGGTAGGTATTCCTACTAACACATGTGTGACGGTTTCTTGCTTTAGTTTCGGCTAAAGAAGGATTTTTTCTTAAGTGGATCCAGAAGAGGTTATTCCAAGATCAAGTGGATAGCCAATAAGCGTGTGTCTCGTCGAGGGCCTGCAACTAGGTAGGTTTAGTTAGGATTTGTAGATTAGAGTGCTTGTTGGTGGTTGAGTGTTTTGTGAGGTGATAAAAGTGTTTGCTAGTCCGTGTGTGGCATTGAAGCATTTTTTACTCATATATGCAAAACCCCATATGACTTGTAGGAGTAGCTCAAGGTAAGTGATCTGATTTTGATCTAGAGCTATCCATCATTGATGTATTTGCTAAAGTGATTGTTTGCATTTAGACTCTCTGAAAATTCTGCTTCTGACGAAAAAATACAATAAACAACTTTCTGTTAAAATTTTTGCATGACTGATTGATGTTGAGTATAAAAGAGGGCATGTGCAAGTGTTCTGTGTACAAAAATTGCAATTCTGTAAACTTGGACATCATACACGTATGATGTCTCAAGAGGCATCTGGAGAGAAAATTTGAAAAATTTGACTGCACCAGAGTGTTCAAAAGGGGGGTTTAACCCTAAGTACACATCAAAACTAGAGTTTTGACCAACTCTGGACACCCAAAAGACAAAAGACGGAGTGTCTGAAATGGGAAATAGAAAAACTTATGATTCTGAGCACATTTTTGCATGAAAATTGGTATAAGTGCTTGAAAACCAGTGCTAGAGACTTAAGGATGCCTGTGAATGAATTTTATCCAAAAATTCATCAGCAGACATCATACACGTATGATGTTTGAGGGGTGATTTTGGTAGCAAATTTGAAGTTTTGACATTATACGCATCTTTTGCATGTTGTGTTAAGCACAAACATAAAATTTCATATCATTTGGGCTTAAAGATTGAAAATTGGGGAGATTCTACTCTTTCAGGGGATTTCCTTGTCAAAAGTGGTGTTGAGAAATTTTGACATCCAAAATTTGTTGTGAGCATATATTCTTGTTGTACATACCAAGGGGCACCTCTGGTAGAAACAAAATTAAATTTTGATCACCTGGACATCATACACGTATGATGTCTTAGAGGCCAGATCTGAGGTCAAAAGTTACAACTGAGTGCGCCCTTGTGATCTACAGAATTAAGGAAGCATATAGGCCACGTTTCATCCAATTTGAAGCAATTTTGAGCTTTCAAAGACCACAAACGGATCTACATAAAGTGATTGCTTAAAGTGATCATAACTTGCTCAAAAACAAGTCAAAATTTAGTTTTGAAACTTTTTGTGAGTTGCCACTCTAGTGAGGAACCTCTGGAGTGAAATTCACTTCAATTTGACCAGTTAGACGTCATACATGTATGATGTCTAAAGGGCACCTTTAGGAACCAAAATTGAAATCTGACCATACTAGGGTGTTAAGCTTATATGACCAAATTTGGGCCAATTTTGAGCACATGGACATCATACATGTATGGTGTCTCAAGGACAAATTTGGCAGTCCAATTGTACTTTTGACCACACAGGGGACTGGGGAATGATGAGTTAAGCTTGCTTGCAAAATTTCATCTCATTTGGACCGATACTTTTGCATTTAAAGAGAATTTTTACAGATACAAGAAGGTAAAGGTGAAAAAGTGGTGATTTTGAGCAATTTTGACATCCAAAATTGATGTGATCACATATCTTATTGTATGCACCAAGGAGTACCTTGGGTAGAAATCTAAGTGAAATCTGATCCAAAAGACATTATAAGCATATAAAGTCTTAGTGGCCAAATCTGGGTCAAAACAAACATCTGAGCATACCTTAGTGTCCTACAACATAAAAGAAGTCCCTATCCAATATTTCATTGATTTTGGAGCTCATTTGAGCTTGTGAAGACCAGAAGATAGATCTGGATAGATTCATGCTTGTATTGATCATAACTTGCCCAAAAAATGTCCAAATTGAATTTTGAAAGTTGTTGAGAGTTGCTTGAATGGTAAGGAATCACTGTATTGATCATAACTTGCCCAAAAAATGTCCAAATTGAATTTTGAAAGTTGTTGAGAGTTGCTTGAGTGACGTATTCATGCTTGTATTGATCATAACTTGCTCAAAAAATGTCCATATTGAATTTTGAAAGTTGTTATTGAGAGTTGCTTGGGTGGTAAGGAATCACTGGGATATAAGTCACCTCATTCTGCCACAAAAGACATTATACGCATATAATGTCTCAAGTGTCAAAATAAAGGTCAAAAGCACAAATTGAGACTTGCAATGGGTAGAAGACATCAAGGAAAGTTTACAAATTAAGTTTGAGAGAAAATTTGAGTCAGGAGTTATTATACACGTATAAAGTCTCCAGGAATAGGTTGAGTTAGAAAAAAACTATTTTGGCTATAACTCGAGCTTCCGGTATAGGATTCAAAAACATTTTTTTTATCAAAACAAAGCTCCAGAGTAGCTCTATGAGTTTTTGTGTGAAACTTGAACAACAATGAAAGGGCCATTCCTTGTTGGTCAGTGCCTAAAAAAATGTCGTTTAAGACCTCAAAATTCATCTGGAAGTTAGGGGTGTCGAAAACCGACAATTTGAGAGAATTGTGAGAAAATGGTCACGGTTTTGGCCATAGTTTTGACTTTTCCCTAACCAAAGCACTTGAACACTTTGGAATAAGCCTTCTTACATCAAGGTAGAGCTATTAAGCATAGAGATTATGTTCTCTTTAGAGTCAAACTCAGCTTAAACGAGTTTCAAAATCCCAGCAATAGAGGAGCATCCGTCCACAATAGATCTTCCAAACTTGCAATTGATAAAGACCAAGCTTGTTGATGAAATAGAGGTCAACCTTTATAGGTGATTAGAGACATACCTAGAAGAGCTGACAAATCACAAGCTCTTATATGTCTATACATACGGAGTCGACTCTCAATGGAAGTTTATAGTTGTCAACAAGTATGGATGAGAATACAGACCTGTAGAAAGCACAAACCCACGAACTGCATTAGACAAAGGTGGATATTTGTCTGATAAAGGACCACAGATACCTCCACCAAACACAAGAATTCCTACCAGAATTTCAAAAAGGGAGCCACCTGGATTCCCTTCTAGAGCGATAACAAGAGAGGAAATGATCATAGAGAGGGCAAACATGCCTTCTCAAGAACCAATGTTCAACAGAACAACTGATCCCTTCAAAGAAGAACCTAGGCATGGTAGAAGGATTGGGAGAGTCTATGGTTAGACTTGTAGACAATTGGCAAGCTAGACCATCCCAGATCCAGAAATGGGTAAACAAGAAATACATTGGAGATAAAGATCCAAGAGATCACGTAGAGGCTTTCAAAAAAACAATTAGAGAAGATAAAGTTTTAGATTTTGCAACAAAGGTTGCAGGATTTGGACTGACTCTAGAAGATGAGGCGGCTACATGGTTCAACTTGACAGTAGAAAGATGTGATTTTGAAATTCTAGATGAGCTATTTGAGGAATCCATCGAAGACTTTTTATAGAAAGTTATAGCTCACAATATGGTCTCACAAATTCACAGATTCAACACAAAGAGAGGGTGAATTAGTAAGCAAAGCGGCATTACGGCTCAAGCGATACATCAAGTTTTGTCCAAGAGTTGAACTACCTACACAAGCATGGTTAGTGCCGATCTTTATCCAAGGAATGAGACATGTGGGTCATCAAAAGGATTTGCATATGATAAGAAACTTGACACTAAATGAATTGATCAAAGAATCTCTATCTGGTGGATAATTGTGAGTAATATAGAGAAAAGGATTGTAAGAGTCAAGAGGATGACGCATCCTCTCAGCACAATGATTCACGGATGAGGTGAGTCCATTGCAAAACCAACGGCACTTAGCGATCAAGAAAATCTTATCAACAAAATGGTCAAGAGGTTAGATCCTCTTATAAATGTTGATCCAAGGGAGCATAAGTGGTGCAAAATTGAGAGAAAATGGACAAAACATACAAGAGAAGAGTGTTATGATGGCATGTAATAGGCTAGGGAGAGGTATGTACAACCTAATCCAATAGCAACTAATCCACCTAGATACGCTATGAGGAATGTGCCAGGACCAGTAGGAGTGTCAAGGCCACAACCTGTCTTAGGAAAACAACTTCTGCTTCCAGGTGCTAGAATGCTTGTAAACATGAGATACACGTAGATGATGGAAGCATATAACAAACAAGCACTAGTAGCAACTGCAATGTATTATAACAACCAAAGTGGGTATTGCCCTTCAAAGCGATAGAAGATGAGAGAAACACATGGAGTGACGAGGCCTGTACAACCTCCACATCCTGTGTTTTGACCTAAAGAAAGAAGGTACTAGATGAACAAAAGGACATTGTGATTCATCGTGAATTGAGGATTGGCTAGGTCAGAGTCTTTTTATAGCCAAGAGGAATTGCAAGAAGAATCTCCCCAACCAAAGATAGAGTGTCACAAAAGCCATGACAACCACTTGGTCAAACAATGTCCTTAGACAGAGATCACATGTGTAAATGCCTATTGTCTTGACTGTGGTGTTATTCACTTGATCCTCAACTGCCCAAATAATCCAAACCAAGTCAGAAAGATCACAAAAAATGTCTCAAGAATCATTCAACTATGCAGTAGCACGGAAAATGAGAACATCATACCAGTTCAAGTAGTCACAAGAGTGCAAGCTCAAGAGGAAATTTATGAGAACCCAAAGATCGAGAAAACAAAAACTGACATGAGTCCAGAGATGGGGGTGAGCCAAAGACCAACTCACCTAGTGTAAAAACAAAAAGTAAACAGAATAGTTGGAAAGTTAGAAAAGCTAGGATGAGAGCACGTAGGGAACGAGAGCAAAAATCCCTGGCAAAGAATCTTACAAGCTGAAGAGAAGATAACACAACATGAGGAAAGGGTTGCACCTTCTCTTATTGAGGTGATTCAATCTCCAGAAGAACCATCCATAGATGAGTGCTAGTTCAAGAGGATCCATATTGGTCGAGAAGGTTAATGAGCCATTAGACGCCCTACTAAAAGCCTATGAAACACGGCTCAAAAACAACCAAACCCAAGAACAGAGGTGGATGACATATCCATACGAGGAAGAGAAATTTGAGACTGGATCTCAAATAAATTTAGAAGTGGAGTCGTAATGGGGAGACAAAGGATCTTTACAGTCTATGAACATTCAACCCCATTTGTTAAGAACACTACCATCCTATACGGGAGAACATGAGGCCAAATCAAATGTTGTTGCAGTCCCATCATAGAGGCTGTCTCCCAACAAGTTCATCGATTGAAAAGGGCTGATAGATATTCTAGCTACCCCAGTCATTTGTACAATAATTGTGCGCTCCTTGCCGCACTGTCCAAGCAAGGGACTTGCCAATACACCGTGTGTGAGCCACAAACGGCTCCAAGCACACAACAAGCCTAAACTAGCAATCTCAAGAGAACAAAGGGTGTGTCACTCACCGCTCTACGCTCGCCTTCGTGGTGGATTCCTCGCCACGATGAAGAAGAAGCTGCAGTCGTGCCGCGCTCAACCGCTTCGCCGCCGTCGTGCCTTCGTAATGCTCGATCGCACACACACTCTCCCTCTCTCTCTCTCTCTCACACACACACACAAGGAGGTGAAGAAGAAGAAGATGGAGATGGAGCAAGAGCACTCTTCAATTGCACAAATGAGAGAATGAGTAAAAATTAGGTTTATTTGGCTTTTATAGGAGCTCACCCCATTCACACTTGGGCGCCCATGCTTAACCAACTAATCCCTTGAATGTCCAAGTTAAAGTGCGCCTCTCATCGACGATCACTCTACCTTTCCCTATTGGACCGACAAGCCCGGTACCTGACTCTACCAAATACATAATACACGTCCGTCGTAGGTGATGGGGTGTCCGTGTGCCGTGAGGGTTAACATGCCCCCCTTCCTGATGTAGATTCCGTCCTCGGAAGCTATTGAGTTGAAGCTGGGTCGTCGAGGTGGAAGAGCATTTGAGATGAATGTCCTTAGCCTTCTTCAGTCACTGCAAAATCAAACAACATTGGCACAGTAATTGCATTCTCTTAAAAAGCATATGCAGTTTTAGGTAGAAAAATTGATTGGTAAAAGAATTTCAAACAATTTGTTAGCAATGAACATTAAATTGCAATGTAATCAAATGCATAAACAGATGTACAGGTAGAAAATTAAACAAGTCTGGGGTCGCTAATTTAACGGTCGAAAGGTACTAGAGATCGAATATTAATACCATGGGTAAGCTTCTTAACTTTCTGTGGTCAATTAAGTTGTTTAATCGCGAGAGCCAAGTATTCATGTTCGAGGGCTGACTAGAGGCTATATCTAGAAAACTTTGTAGTTAAGCTACCATAAAAGGAATTTCTCATGAAATCATTGCCTGACTGATTACTTTTTCTTTGACCCCCCAAAGTCTTTTCACATTGATTCAATTATGATGTGTGTGCTTATTTTGTATGCCTTGGGTTTTTTGCTTCTCAAGGAAAAGCGCCCACACTGGGAACCTCTAGGGCTCTAGTACCATAGGCTATACATGTGAGTGAAGTACCAAATCAAGCTGAGATTTCTCTTCCAGCTTAAAATTTTACATTGTGGCACTTTGATTTTTTGCTTGTTCATTTTCAGCATTTAAATTTTGTAACTTTGGGGGGTCATATAACACTGTTACCCTCCCCAGGCTCATCACATTAGTAAACTCCCTTTATAATACTTAAGCTAAAGGTCAATAGGGTTAAGCCCACTAGAAAGCCCTAGTACATTTCATACAATGCTGCCTAAATCGGATTAAGAACCTAAGTAACCATTGCTTATTAGGAAGGCATTCCCCATGGTATTAAGAGAAGATTTCTAATACCTAGCTTGGTCAAACTAGCTTAGTCAGACTGCTTGATTTTTACACCTAAACAAGTGATTATGACAAAACATTACATTGAATTAAATGTTTGATACTAAGCAAATGCGCTGAATATTATGCTACCAATCACAATCAAAGCAGACAAACATGGATGCAAAAAGATAACGGCAATGCTAATGGACAAGAAACACCTGTTTGTGTCGATGGTCGCGCTTGATTTGAAGTGTGAACGAGAGAAAGGTTCCATGAAGGTCCAAATCCTAACCACAGCAACACGTTCCTGTACACACTAGGAAACAAAAGGAATACCTCCAGGAGGCACATCAGTGGGAAAAGAGAACTTCGCTAATCACTCAACTCTAAAACAGAAACACTCCTATCGTACTAATCTTACCTACCCTCCATCACTCAAGTGATGAGGATCAAAGGTGTTTTATGGCATAGGTTTCTGTTTCACTGTACCAGATGTGACATGTGTAGGTCTGAGTCAATGTTTTGACTTTAATGTGCATACTCGTTTGCTAATTGCTCTTGCTCTTTATTTTTTTGTTTTTTGTGAGTATAAAGCTTTATATGTACATTCCCTAAGATCGGAGATTAAGAGGTTAGGGAGAAAGGTTGAGAGGGAAGCAAGTGAATAATGGATGTCAGCAAACACTCCCCCCTTCCTTGGGTAGATCATACCGTTTGAAATGAGCTTGTCACCCTTTGAAACCAATTGTTCCAGTTGGTAATAGGTGAGGATTTTTGCCAGTAGTTTTCTATTACCCTAGGTGCCTCGTCAAGTTGCAAGGGTGGTAAGGTACTCTCCCAGGATCGAACTTGAACTGGTTCATCAGGTGATTCTTGAACACTGGGAGGTGTGGATTCTTTTGTAGCTTCATGGAGGTCCACTACTATAGATGGAGGCTGTGTAGAAGCTTTTACCTCTATGGATGTATTACATGAGGAGCTAGAAGCTTCATGGGACTCCCCCCTTCCTGAGCTAGGTGGAACAAATCGTTCTTTCTTTGGTACCCAAACTAGCTCTGGAACGGGTGTGTAGCATTCTGTGATTTTTTCCTTTCCACGATCATTGATTCGTTTTGGAGCTACGGGATTGGGCTCCCTTGGGTCAGGTGATAGGTAAGAGCACAATCTACGTTTTGGCACCCAGATTTGATCATTTCCTTGATAGTAGCCTTGGGCTTCCAATAGTCGTTTAGGGATCCATCGCAACATTTTCTTACTTTTCTTGGAGCGAGTGGTACGTTTCTTACAAGGCTTCTGTTTTTTAGCACTAGCTATGGTCACTAAAGAAGCTTTAGGGACCCACTTGTATGTTTTCTTCGTTACATTAGGATGAGTTTTGTCAGAAGCGATATGCATTGCTTGTAGCATATTTATGGGTATAGGCATTTCATCCCCCTCAGGTGTTACCCAGGTCGTCCCCCTATTTCCCCAAGTGTCTATGGTTGATGCTAGGTGGACCCAATCCACATTGTCCAACTCAGTCATCCCAGGTAGGATATCCATATAAGGAGAATCTTGGCCAATGTCTGTATCCTTCTTACAAGTGTAACAATATTGTAGTGGGGCCGAGTGAACTGTGGTGTCAGAGCGATGATCAATAATGGTTTTACTCCCTAAGGGGTGTACCTTACCAGTCACCAAATCCACTCTAAGGACAGAGTCTTGGAATTGCAAATAGACATGATTTTTAGACCAATCGTGAACCATTTGTGCTTCCCTCATGAATGGTCGTCCTAAAATCATTTCATATGACATAAGGTGTTTAGAGAAATCCATTACAATGAACGTATGTCGTACCTTGTGTCCTAGAACGTTGATCTTAAGATCCTTGAGCATCCCCATAGGTTTGGCTATGGTACCATTTGCCATCTTTACCACAATGTTAGTAACACTGAGGCGGGGTTTTCCCATGGATTCCCAACAATCTTTTGTAACGATGCTAACTCCCGCACCACCATCAAGAATTCCCTTTATAGTTAATCCCTTGGTAGTGATGGGTAGGGTCGCATTAGACTCGTCGCCTTCAAAATACTGCCCTAATTCGTTAATGGGTACCTCAATCACAGACTCGTGTCCATCTAAGTCAAGTGATTGCACATGATTTTCCTCATCAATCATAATCGAGTCAGGCCTATTTGGTTGCGCAAACTGCGGTAATCCCGTTCGTAGCTCTCCGTTAAGGAATGCTCGAAGTGCAAGGAATAACTCAGGATCTCCATACAGCTTTGCTATGATCGTGGTTCGGACCTCAGAAGACATGAAGTCCACTAGTTTGGCAACATTCATTGGCGTTTTGCAGGGTGTAGGTCCTTGACTAGGAACTGGTGAGGATGGAATCTCATATTCCTCAATGGGATCAGGTATTCCTTCGTTAAACATCCTTTCCAACAAGAAGGGTGTATGCTCACTTTCTGATGTCCTATCCTCACTCCCTTCTTGGATGATACTAGATATGGCTAACGGTCTATGGTTCATGTGGGGTGGATGAACTTGCGTGGGAAACACTGTGTCATGAATTTTGACCTGCATGGGTTCTGGTTCTAGTTTCCTTTGAGTCTCCTCCACTAAACCTCTTAGATGTTTCACCTGCTCAATCTCGTCTACTCGGTTTGGGTACGTCCCAATCTTCTTTTTACGATTCTTCCCTTTTTGCCCCTGCGGTTTATCTTGGGGGTCTTGGATTGGATTTGGAAACACTTGTGGTGTTTTCAGAGGCTCTTTATGGTTTTCTCTTATTCGGTTTTCATTTGGTTCCATGTTACGGTTTTCTTTGTCGGTCTTTCTCTTTGTGGTATTGGTTCTAGTCTCCATTGTCTCGACTGAATCTGAATCATCCTCGAGGTCATTCATATACACGGGGTCATCTCCTGTTCCTATGTTTGTTTTGGAACTTGGCTTTGAATTTTCCGTATTCTGCGACTTCTTCCTTCGTGTCTTCTTTTTCTTTGCTTGGATAACTGAAATGGTATCTCTCTCTTCGAGGATATGTCCTGGCCCTTGAAGCATGGACCGTGTAATCGCATAAGCGGGTGCGACGGGTGGTATTGGCGATGTCACACTAGCAATTTCGACCAAATTTAGGGGTGTGATTTTAGGCGCATTTGGGTTATAGGGGCATTGGGCAATCAAGTGATCTATGCCACAACGATTACATGTGAGTCTTGGCATTGCAGACGTGCTCCCTTGATTCATTTGCATCTGTGCAGCATTCTTTTGCAGCCTAATAGGGCACTCCGCTGCTCGATGTGGTCCACCACACTCGTAGCATTGAAGAGGTGGCCTCCTAGCCTGGGTGTTGATATTTTGACCTCTGGATGCGAGAGCAGCAGCTTGATAAACCGGCTTGACTTGCCCCCAACAATCTTCCATGTAGTATATAGGACACTCTTCCAATGTATCAAGACCATAGGCAATACTAGTGTCTATTTCCTCCTCACAGCCATCTGGATAAGCATTTGATGGCTCGCAACCCACTTGGTTCATAGGGGAGACTCTTGGATGCGGGGGCTACGGTCCTAGCACAGGAGGTGGTAGCGGTGTAGTTTGTACAACATTTTGAGATCTAGGGACCATGTGTTGCGGTAGTTGCTCACCAGGTGGAGTAGGCATCAATACAGGAGCTCGAGGCGCATCCGTCCAGGCTACAGGTGGTCTATTTGCCATCATACGTTTGATCATTAAACAATCCTTATCTTGGTGACCATACCTACCACATGCATTGCAAGTTCCATTAAATTTTACTCTAAACGTAGGGCACTCACTAGTGTTATGTGGACCTAAGCGAATGGAACACCATTGTTGCTCCCTTCTTGGATACATGTGACTATTTTGAGGGGGTCGATTATCCTTAAGAGACTCTTGGATTGCCTTGGTGAGGTCTGTCAAGAATGTCTCAAATACCTTTGGCTCATTGGCAATGGGCTTTGCAGTCATGGGTTCATACTCAATGGCTTGTGAGCTAGTGGATCTCGTGTCGGTAGACACCCTCATGCCTGCTATCATCAAGTTGTCCTCTAATTGGATTGCATTGGCAGTGACATCTTCCCAGGTTGTGATACCTCTAATCACTAGTCCATTATAGATTCCTTCATTCCTCAACCCTCGAATGAATCGATCAAGCAGTTGGTTATTGTTGAAGCGCTCATTTACAGGGCAGCGAGAGTTTAAGTGCTTTAGACGACTAATGAAGTCCCTTACTGACTCTCCTTCCTTACGTTCGGCCTTCTGTAGCTGAGATGCTACACCCCAAAGCACACCTTCTCGTATGTACTCCTTTAGAAACAACCTTCGAAGGGTAGGGTAGATTGTTTTCTCGTCCACCCTTAGGGTCCTATACCAATCTCCAGCCTTCCCACTTAATGTCAAGCTTAAGGCATTGCACTTATGTAGTTCGTTGCGTTCCCCTAAGGAATCACATACTTGTTCAAACACTTCAATGTGTTTCCTAGCATCTTCGTCCCCATTGAATTTTTGCGTGAGTTTCGCAATTTGTACTGCCTTACTTCTAGGCTCTCTATCAGATGCGTGACGCATATTTTCCGCGATAGATCGACCTATGGTTTGAGAAAACGCTGCCAAGTCACCTATGTGAGGAGGTAGGGCTGGTGGAGGTACTCTTGGAATCATATGTGGGAGAGGAACGGGTACCGGTCTTGGCATATGTGTGGATGATGCAGGATATGGAACATAACCGGGCATAGGTCCACTCGGATAAGGGCTAGGGAGCGGCACTCGAGGAGCATAAGCAAGTGGTACTATTGGAGGTGTGAGGGCCATGTGTGCATAAGGGGCTAGAGGCACATATGGTCGAGGCCCCATATTAGGTACTACAACACTAGGTAGTGGCACTGCGCTAACCGTAGATGTCATCGGTACATTCTCTGTTAGGCTTATCCCTGGAGTGAGCACTGTGTTTTCCTTGATAGAGGGTTGAGCCAAGTTAGGGAAGCTAAAGTTTTTGCTCGGAGGCTCAGATTGCATAGAGACCCCAGGTGAAATGACGTAAGATGGGTCCATGGGGCTCATTAGAGGAGTCTCCATTTGTGATAGAGTAGGCTGTTGAGCCTTGCTCGTATCCAGAAATCTCATGGGACCAGTTGAGAGTATATTTACCCCTCGGTTTTGCCTTTCTGATTGAATAATGCCATGGATAACATTACAGATCATTTTCTGTTGATCTTCGATGCTCGTGGCACTAGAGGTGGATTGTATAATCTCTATCCATCCTACATGGTAGGCGTGGCCAGAGTGTAGATCCGTCAACACCTCAGTGTGGAGGTCGTATGTCCAATGATCATTAATGAACAGTCCTTCTAGAGTCGACGTGTTAACGGTTTCTTGTGAGGTAGAAGCAATGTGGCTCCCCGTGGTTTTACTTGTCACCAACGGTACTCTAGAGGGAACTTCTGAAGGAGGCAGCTCAACAGGGCCTTCTTGGTAAGAAGTTGGTAGGATATCCACATGGACACTCTTTGGGGGTGTGGGGTCCACGTGCGATGTGAAAGGAGAGTCCACTTCCCCACCCCCTTCGTGTGCTTCATTTGCATCAGGTTCCGAGCGAGTAGCTCTACCTAATGTTTCCATGAAACGGCTAAACATACTAGTACTAGGCTGTGGAGCTTCGGGAGGTGCATGGCCTTCTCTCTCAGTGTTCTGGGTAGGGTATGCTTCCATGATTTCTGAGTCGGAGGAGGAATCACTAGCGGCTATTTTAGGGTCTTGGGTGGTGCTACCTTGTGTCCCCGCTAAGGGTCTAGATCTTATCGTGGATGGGTAATAGGTGTCCGTATGAACAGAGGCACCCTCAATATGCTCGTGTTCTAGCACCCGCCCAGAGTGTAAGTGCATGTGCTTTTGATACCCTAAGGTGTCAAAAAGCTGCTCTAGGAGGCCTTGTGACTAGTTTTTAGCGTGTTTTTTGTTTGTTTTTTTGCTAGATTTTTTAGATCGTGTCGTGGAATGGGTCGTGTGATAGCTCGAAACGAGCGTATCGGTCAGAGGGTCGTGCCGTGCTTTACAGCCCTCCGTTTGGTCACTCTATGCCCTCGGAATCCCTAAAACTGTCAATTTCCAGTAGGGAACTAGGCCCAAACTAGAAAGTCTAAGGGTGCAAGTGGGAAGAGAAAGGAGGAGAGTGGAGGACTTGTCCCACATGCTCTCATTCTCTCTTGAGGGAGTAGGGTATATATATAAGAGTGAGTCTAGTATAAATCATAAGACTGAGGCCTGGGCCTGGGCCTGGGCTTGGGCTTGGGCTTGGGCTTGGGGAAACGATCCCGATCTATCTTTTATACAAACCAACCCGTCCGTTTTAAGAGTCACGTTTTTTATTTTCGATAAATTTCGCCGCCCGCTCACTCGCGTTTTTAATTTCCGAATTTTTTTTTCTTTTTTAATATTTTTTTTCAGATTTTTTTTTTTCCCCAAAACAACTTTTTTTTTTTTGATGCAGAAAATACAGAAATTGAAAACGCAGAAATTAAAAATGCAGAAATGCAGAAAATTGAAAAAACGCAGAAATGCAGAAAATGCAGAAAATTGAAAAAACGCAGAAATGCAGAAAATCGCAGAAATTGAAAACGCCGACCTTGAAAATGCAGAAATTGCAGAAATTGAAAAAACGCAGACAATAGCAGGAATTGAAACTTGACAGCAAATGCAAAAAACGCAAAAAACAGAATTCTCCACACACTCCTTCCCTGCCTTTCCTATGATAGAAATTGCACCACAAGGAAGCGTAAAGTGCTAACCGAGCTTAGTGTAGGGCATATCCCCGGCAACGGCGCCAAAAATGTGCGCTCCTTGCCGCACTGTCCAAGCAAGGGACTTGCCAATACACCGTGTGCGAGCCACAAACGGCTCCAAGCACACAACAAGCCTAAACTAGCAAGCTCAAGAGAACAAAGGGTGTGTCACTCACCGCTCTACGCTCGCCTTCGTGGTGGATTCCTCGCCACGATGAAGAAAAAGCTGCAGTCGTGCCGCGCTCAACCGCTTCGCCGCCGTCGTGCCTTCGTAATGCTCGATCGCACACACACTCTCCCTCTCTCTCTCTCTCACACACACACACACAAGGAGGTGAAGAAGAAGAAGATGGAGATGGAGCAAGAGCACTCTTCAATTGCACAAATGAGAGAATGAGTAAAAATTAGGTTTAGTTGGCTTTTATAGGAGCTCACCCCATTCACACTTGGGCGCCCATGCTTAACCAACTAATCCCTTGAATGTCCAAGTTAAAGTGCACCTCTCATCGACGATCACTCTACCTTTCCCTATTGGACCGACAAGCCCGGTACCTGACTCTACCAAATACATAATACACGTCCATCGTAGGTGATGGGGTGTCCGTGTGCCGTGAGGGTTAACAATAATGTTAGCCGAGTTGCTGAGAATACAACCAAACATGTGGGCTTCTGCGGAAAAATATCTAGAGAAATTTGGTGTTATAAAACCAATGACTCAAATTGAGGAAGTGATCAAAGAGCTTGAAATGTCTCAGCTCAATGCTAGGTCAGTGCCATTAAACAAGGTAGGCAAGTACTATGATGGAAAAGATGAGAACACCATTCTACCTGTGGAACTCCAAGGTGAAAAAACCATGGTAATCCTAGACAGTGGAGCTGGTGTTTCCATCACAACAAAAGAGGTCTCGCAAAAATGGGGAAAGCCAGCAATGAGGGCTACTAGGATGAAACTGCATCTTGCAGACAGACACATGGAAAGGCCCATATGATTCCTAGAAAAAGTAGTTGTCACTTCTTGTGGCATTGAATATGAGCAATCCTTTTCTATTGTTGATCTCGGTAAGAAGAAAAATTACGACATAATATTGGGAAGACCATTCATGAGACAATTTAAAATGGTCCAAGATTGGGGCTATGACTATATCTACCTGAGACATATGGAAGACCATTCATGAGACAGCTAAAAATGGTCCAAGATTGGGGTTATGACATATGGAAAACATAACAAGAATAAACCTGAAGGACCATAGTTACAGGGATGTGACGAGAACACCTGTGGAGGTGTTTGAGTCCGCCACTGTAGCAGGATCAAAACTTCTAGCATGTTTGGGTAAGATTAAAGAACTGTGGATGTGAGGAGCTTCGCAATGTGAAAGCTTAAAGCGAGAGGAAAGCATCCTAGAAAGGGAAATTGAAGATATGGATTACATCCCAAAAACTTCCCTGAGGAAGCATTAGAGCCACTTGTATGGAAACACATCTTGGCTACTCTATATGTGTGCGCTCAAGTTAATCCAACAACAAAGTTTTGTAATGAAGATGGCTATGATGTCATTCCTTACTTTGTAGTGAGTGTGATCTAGAAAAACAAAGACAAAGAAGAAGATGAGTTCTACAACTCCAAGTGTTCTACGACTCCGTAGAACACCTGGATCTTCAAGAAGATGCCGACAACAAAAATTCGGATGACCCACCAGGTGACAAGAACAACACTTTAACAAATGCACGATTTTATGATTGTCCAGATCAAGGACCCAAGAAACAATGTCATCAGTAAAAAAATAAAGTGCATCAAAAATGGACTCCAAAATCCTCGATGGAAATGAAACTATAACAAGCATCCTCATATGTGGCTCCTATTTGTGAAGAAAAGACTCATCCAACCAGAAGACAGCCATATGAATGAGATACCAACACTTTAATCAAGTGGATACAAAAGTCATCCCGGAAACAACAACCCAAGAGCAAACAGACAGTAAACTTTCAAGAACCAACTAAACCACAAAAATAAAGTGCTAGAATGCAACCTTGCTAAGGATAGTAGCGACAATGATGATTCTTTTGACATCCCTTACCAAAAACTCAGGTCATCAATGTCACTAGAAGCTTTCGTAACAAGCAAAGAAGGCCAACAGAAAAGAACAACAAGTCAAAACCAAAAAGTTCAACAAATATGGATACCTAAGAGCCAGATTGGCCAAAAGCAATTGTGGATAAAGAAGATGAAGATGTCTGATGAAAAATCACAAGATCCAATGCCAACAGAAAAACAGTCGAAGCCTACAAGAACATCTAGGAAAAACACAAAGTCACAATCTTTCATAAATCAGATTTGGGTTTCAAAGAAGTTGATTCAAGCACAAAGAGGTCAGCACAAAGAGGTCAGGAATTCATTTGGATTCCAAAACAGTTAGAGCATCAACTCCTAGAGTCTAAATCTCATCCTCAACCAAGCCTACAAGGACTTAAGCAAAGACCATTGAAGACTCACATAGAGACAAGCTGGATTCCCAAAGCAGTCTTTTCAAACACAAACAATGCAGGGACAACTATGGGTTCCCAAAAGAGCAGCATCAACAAAACAACTAATAATCACAAAGAAGTGGGCCCTAGAGGAAACCAATAACAATGCTCCTACTGCATTGTTTCTTGAATTCTTTCAATTCCTCCTACGGTGATAGTATAATTAGAAGAGAACCCACTTTGAGGAACAATGCCAAATAAAAAAACCAACCATAAGGCTAAACTAGATACCAAAGGAGCATCAAACAAATAAGTAAGCCTTCAAAAAAGATCTACAACCTTCAGTCAAGCAAACGACACAAGAGATTCAAAGAACATCGCATTGCTTAGAAGAGAAAGCTTCACCATCAAATGCCAATAAGAAAATTGCTTATATCCACATCTTGCACATCATAAATTGTTTCCATGCATTGACTATGTATGCATAATAGGGCTACATTACAAGGCATGCATAGGCACAATTTTTGATTGCCCAAGCAGAACACATATCCTTTGCAATACGCTGTCGTGAAAGAGGAATTCAAATAGGAAGGGGGGAGGCATTCCAAATGTGGACCTAATATATGAATATTAACGGCAATGTTTTGTGATTTGTATTGAATTTTTGCATTTGATTGTGATAAATTTTTGACAAAATTCAAAGTATATGGCCTCATAATAGCATTACAAGAAGAGTATGGGGACAAAAGCCATATATGAACCCTAGGGATATTGTATAATGTACATAGCATTTAGAATTCTATTAGAATGATTTTTGTTTTTTGGATTGACTTGATTTTTGGTTTTATTTTGCTATTTTTGCAATTTTCCAAAAAAAAGGCAGGAAAAATCCATAATCCAGATGAAGAACAGACTGAAGAGACAACGAGCAGTACAAAGAGAATAAGGTACATGAAAATGATAAAACTTCATGAGGTATGTCTCAAAAGCCATATGCACAATGGGTAATGCCAGAGATAAGAAAAGAATGCTGATCAACCTTTAATAGCAACAGGAGGCCAAAAATGACTAAGAGTGGTCATAAAACTCCGGGATGGCCTACAGAGACAAATAAAAGTTGGTGATGCACTAAACAAAAGCACCCATCAAGTGTAAAGTTGCCATCAGACACTTCATGCGACTATAAGGCAGTATACAGGAAGTAGATCTTTATACATTAAATCTTTTATCTTGTATGTCACTTAATGAAGCCTAACAACAAAAGGGACTAACAATATTGACAAGAACAAAGGGGGCAGAAATGACAGTCCAGTCATCTATCACAAATATTTCTATAGGAGCAACCAGGCATCAAGCCCAATTTTGGTCATCATCATTGTTTCTACATGTGATTGGCAGCCAGAAGGTGCCAAAAATGCCCATCAGTCATTTTCCAGATTGAAATCCAAAAAACGTGGCAAATACAAGTTCAAATCAAGCCAAACTTTGTTAGAAGGGTATGAAAAGAAAATACAAGCTAAGGGTTTCAGAAAAAAAAAAGTATAACCCCTAGCCAAAGATGCAAGTTTTTCAAATTTGAAGCCATGATAGCCATCTACATACCCTGTACAACATGTATATGAGCTTTTGGGACAAATGGACAATCATAGCTCATAAATGGTCATCTATCGCAAATGATGTTGGATAAATACCTTTTGAAGTAAGTTACTAACTTCAGGAATTAATTGGGATTTGTCAAGCTTTAATTAAGTATATGATTTATACATCACACAAAAGCTAACAATGGAAAATGCAGCTTTGATCACCTCGATGTAGGAACAAAGGAGTCACCAACAAAGAAGAGCAAAAACAAGTGGTAGACAAACCAACCTTCACAAGGCTACATATCTTGTCCTTGATGAGGCAGATTGAATGTTGGTGGACATGGGTTTTGAACCTCAAATCAAAAAAATTATCTCCCAGATTCAACTTATAGAGATAGACTTTGTATTGGAGTGCAATTTGGCCTAAAGAAGTTGAAGGTTTAGCCTGAAAATTTCTACAAGATACTTACAAAGTTGTCATTGGTTCACAAGATCTGAAAGCCAATCACTCAATGCTATAGATTGTAGAAGTTGTTTTTGAAAATGAGAAAGACACAGAATTGGCATATGCTCTTCATCAATTATAAATTTCCTTAATCATGTGAAGGCTATGTACGTAGGATTGGACGAACAGAACGAGCTCATGCAAAGGCTACAACCTAACTTTCTTTACATCAGCAAAGTGACAACAAAGACCGCACCGACATCAACAAAGACCACACCAACAACAAAGACCGCACCAACAAAAACCATGTCATGTCACGGACGACATGACTTCAAGGGTAGGAGTGTTGACTGCTGGGTCAACAACACGACATAAATAAAAAAAGCCTTATTTTTTGAGAGTTATGGAATGATGAGGATTATGGTTATAAACATCATTTGTAATAAGTAGGTAGTCTAGTTGCAAAAGCCGGGGTGCAATGGAACTTCCAAATTGTAAATACCAAGCCATTCGACCCCTCAAACTCTATTTTTGGTTAACCTAAGGTAGCCTTAATATATAAGGTACCTAGCTCACTTTTGTAAGAACACTTAATCACAGTAAAAGTTTAGCGTTGTCGTCTACTGTGTGTGAGAGAGAAAGAGAGTAACCGTTGATAGACCACTTTTGGTGTGTACAAAGTAGCATGTATATGCATGGGTGTATGTATAAAGGGATGTGAATACATGCATTTGGGAGATTTGAAAAATGGTTTCTACCTTTAAAAAGATGCAACGTGTAAAAATTGTAAGTAGTCATGCTTGCGTGCCGACAGTCAGACACATGTACATGCATGGACAGGGTGTCGGCACCTTGGATATGGTTCTAGGTGGATTCTTTTGGTTCTAGGGAATATGTTTGAGCTTTCTAAAATGTAAATAATTCAAGTGGGAGGTGTGAACACCCTTGACCCACCCGAGACGTTTGACACATGTGATAGTGATCTATTTACACAACCTGATCTGCGATGATGTGTGCACCGCCCTGGAAGTGGTCAAAAATGGAATATGGAGACGTGGAAAAGTTATTTGGTTATCAAGGATTAGTCATGAAAATTTTAGTTAATTTTGGAGTCCGTTTGGGGTTTTTCCCATGAAAAATGTCCATCGGGGGTCAAAACTGGCAAAAAATGGGGCTAAAAAGGTTAAAAAAAGACAAAAAATGGTGTGAAAAGGCTTCAAATTGACACATCACTCATGGTACCATGATTTTTGAGGCTGACGAAGAAATTTTTATGTGCAATACCATCACCTTTTGCCTCTCTGTGTGTGGGAGGAAGCAGGGTTCCTATAGGTGTTCTAGTGCAGTCCCGTCGCGTTCGTGTCCTGTTTTCGAGTGTGTGGAGGAGTGAATGAGAGCTTTCTCTCTTCAATTTTTCACTTGGGAGAGTCTATGGAAGTACTGAGGTTTCCATGGATGTGTGTGTGCAAGGAATTTAGGGAAGAAGGTGTGGCTTTCTGCAAGACTCTGTGACCCTGTATTGGTGCCAATAGGGTTGGCGCTACTCCAAAGAGTCTAACAGAGTGGAGTTAGGTGAAGGATTTGCAATGGTTTGAGAGAGGAATTTTGTGGCTGGAGTTTTTGAGTTTTTGATGATTTTTCTTGTATATTTTGGTCACCATCAAGTGTGATTTCAAGTGTTGATCAACTTGACTCACCTTGTAGTGTCTGCGGGGAGGCAAGGGCTTGTAGGTTGAGGTGTTTGGATTGAGCTTGTGGGTAGTATTTTTATTTAGCTCTTGAGTGGTGGTGTGTGTGGGTTGGAGTTTAAGTAAACTCCTTGTGTGGTGCTGAGTTTTCTAAGTGTGTGAGTGTGCGCACAGTGTCTTTTGCTCCATCATCCTTTGGCGAACACGGTGGCACGAGCTTAATCACCATTCCCAACCAAGAGAAAGAAAGGACCATAGTCTACAACATGAAGACACATGAAAGACATACACAACCCCTATTGGAGATGCAAGATACAGATTTGATAGAAATTACGTCATACGATAGTGATGCTTTGTCTACATCATTAGAAGAAAGTGTAGAGGAAGGCTTGATGCAATTATGTCCTGATCTTTTGGGATAAGCGTCAAAAAGGAATCATCGATGCATGAGGTGAAGGTCAAGGAGGAGAAGAATAATACAAAAAAAAATTTAGAGCTTGCCAAAGTGAATGCAAGGAGCATGATGGGAGAGGACCTGACAGAGAAAGAAAAGAAGGAATATGAAGACATGTTCACGTAGTTTCCAAAGCTATACACCTCTGAATATACCGAGTTGCAAGGAGCTAAATGGGTCGAGCATAGAATCAATGTAAAAAAAGGTGCCAAGCCAAAGGTTCAAAATCTTAGGAGGTTGGGGGTCATTCATGAGAGGGCACTTTGTGAAGAGATGACACAGCTTTTGGAAACAGATTACACCTTTCGAGTGGAGGAGTCCGAATGGGTCTCTAGATTTGTTATTGTGCCCAAGAAGAACAAAAGACTTAGTATATGTGGTGATTTCAAACTTTTAAATGCCACCACAAAAAGGAATCATTATCCACTACCCTTCTTAGATGAAATCCTCAATCAGGTTGCAGGTCATGTATGGAAATTTTGGCTACTTTCAAATCTTGATAGCTATTGAAGATGACCTTTATTATTCTTTGGGGTTGTTTTTCCTACAAAATAATTCATTTTGGGTTGGTTAACACTAGTTTGGTACCAAAAAGGACACTTTAGTGTCCTTTTTTTGCGAATTTAAATAAAATGGTACATGAAATCTAGAACACATCTCAAGAAATGCTTTTGCAAAGCTATAAAATGTTATTGCAAGTACTTATAGAAATTATAATGCCTCACTTTTGATCATAACCTCAATAGTCACTACACTCATGAAAAGAACCTACGCAAAACAAACATTCAATGTTTCATTAAAACTCGTACTCTAGCCTAAGAAAAAAATGAGCAGGGTGCATGCAATAATCCGTGGTAGCTACTTATATAAGTGTTTGATAATTTGAAATTTTCATGCGAGAAAAAAATTCTTTGTGACTAGAATTAAATATAGAAAGTCATGTGGGTCAAATGTTTAACATTCACAAATTCAATTAACAATCACAAAAAATGTTTAGTTCATCTAAATTTACAATGGATTATGATGCATATATACTAAACCTATGACTCCATTACATAAGGTGATAAATTTTAATGGTTCTACAAGCCACATTGGTGATTTAGGGCATATCCAAAAAACTGCGCATGTTGTAATTATGATTTTTTATTTATCAACTTTAAGCCTTAAAATAAAGTCCACTTTTGGATCTTTTCGTTCATCTCACTTACTTGTATACAAATACCTCATGTGGACACAATTGGGAGATTTATATACACACTTTCATTAATTCTTCATAGCAATGTTTTTTCGCAAGAAATTATGCACATATTTCCAAAAAATGAGCTTAAATTATAAATTGCCTATGAGTTTGAACCCTTGAAAAATGCTTAGTTGATGGGTATTGACCTATAGATACATTATACACCTTAGGTTTTGTCCCATAACCTCATCATGTTAATGAAAGAGGCCTTGAAAGACCAAAATTTTTCTCTTTGTCAGCATTTTCAAGATTTTGGTCTTTGGATTATAACAAAAATTTAGTCCCATAACTAGGTTATGAAGCTCAATTTCTTGCTAAAATTAGATTTTTCCTATCCATACACCTTGAAAACTATGCAAAATCTTATTTTGATGAGAAGTTATAATCAATTTATGAAACTTTTGTTAAAATTGTACTAAATTTCAATGTTTTTTCATTTTAAAACTTATCATTACAATCTTAAATTGGTATTAATTTTGGCAAAAGTAAATATGGCTATGTTCTTCACCTCATAGCTGACCTAAGATATGAATGTAACCTATGAATTTTGTTTCTAGATTCACCAAATAATTATGACAAGTTGCTAGAAAAATAGGACACTTTAGTGTCTCAAGACATTTGAGTGTCCGATTAAATAACTAGTGTTAATGCATATGCTACCTTCCAAGGATGGATGAATAGAGTGTTTGGTCCTTACTTGGGTAAGTTCATTCGAGTTTTCATGGATGACATTGGATGTTATAGCTCCAAGGTCACACATTTGGAGAAGCTGAGGTTGAGTTTTGAAAGGCTTCAAACAAGAGAGTGGGAAACTCAATCCAAAAAAGTGTAACTTTTCTCATGCCAGAGTCCATTTGCTAGGACATGTGATTTCCCAAAATGGAATAGAAGCGAACCCAGAGAAAGTTAAGGCTTTGTTGCTTATGGATTTACCCAATAACACAAAGGATTTGGCATCATTTTGTGCATAATCTCAAGTACTTGTCACGTTTTATTTGGATGCTATCTCAGTACGTGTATCCTCTCCAAAAATTGAGTCAAAGAGCTCAAGGGTTTGAGTGGAATGAAGACATGCAACAGGCTTTTGATGGTATCAAGGAGGTATTGTGTTCTTTACCAACAGTGAGTCCTCACGACTTGCAATCAATTTTCTACGTATCTATTAGTGTGGGGTCAGTTGCTTTTGGGCCGGTTCTCTTACAAAAGCAGGGAAGGAACTTCAAGCCAATCTATTTTGAGAGCAAGATGAATAATGTAAGCGAGTTCTCCTACAAAAAAATGAAACAATGGGTCTTTGCCTTGGTTCTTGCTTGTCGCAGGTTCAAAACCTATCTCTTGCCTCAAAAACTCTATGTGCTCACCACATCAAACCTTTTGCCGGATGTAGTACAACATTTGAAGCCTAGCAAGCGTATGTTGGAGCCCAACTTGTCCAAATGTTGTAATGATCCCACCTTGTACAGCCTATCAAATTCCCATTTTTATGTCAAAGACGTCTTATCATTTTGATCCACTTGTCTGGGTTATGTAAAGATTAATCAGTCAGTCAGGACCCAGATTTGTTCCTACTTTGTAATTATGAGGAAGAGAACCCCATGTACATTTTTGAGCTAAGGTGACTAAAGTATAAAAGTCACCTTAGAATCATTTTTTGAATAACATTTGAATATTAATCTTGTGTATCAAATTCCCATTTTTATGTCAAAGTCGTCTTATCATTTTGCTCCACTTGTCTGGGTTATGTCACGATTAATCAATCAGTCACGACCCAGATTTGTTCCCACTTTTTAATTATGAGGAAGAGAACCCCATGTATATTTTTGAGCTAAGGTGACTAAAGTATAAAATTCACCTTAGAACCATTTTTTGAATAACATTTGAATATTAATTATGTGTCGTACGAGTCACAGAGAGAGAGAGAGAGAGAGAGAGAGAGAGAGAGAGAGAGAGAGAGAGAGAGAGAGAGAGAGAGAGAGAGAGAGAGTCTTATCCTCTTTGCTACGCACTACCCCCTCACCGGATTCATGACGTGACCACACCATCGCGGTAGCCTCTCCAAGAGTTACGCACCCACGCCACGCATTCACATTTTCGAGTTGTTCGCAATCGATCCTTCCTCGAGCTTGTTTTTCTAGAAGTAGCACAAACAGTGTCTGTTTCAACAATCAAGTGCTTTATGGAATGAGAAAGAGATTAGCTACACATAGATACTCATAAACTTAGGTTTCGCCCACTTTTGGATTATGACCTGTGAGTCTATCGTGATTGTAATCGAGATAACTAGGGTTCAAATCTGGCGAGATTGGACTTATAGGTAAGTATATCCTTTTGAGAGGATGGTGCCTAGTAAGTTTGATGCGATTCCGAGTTCATTTGAGGTGTAAATGGTGTTGTGAGCGTTTATGGATAGAGTGGGTTGCATTCTACAAGGGTTAGTGATTGATGCATCATAGAAGTGCATATGTGTAGATTGGTCTCAGCCTGACAAGCTAACGAGATTGCCTCTGTGCACCTACGGGTTAGTCGTGTCATCGGGTGATAAGTATGTTGTCTGTGTCGTGCTTGTGATCATGAACAGGGGAGTAGTTTCGCCCTAAAACATTGGCGCCGCTGTTGGGGACACAAGACATTAAGTAGGGAGATCTACGTCACTCGTGTGATGGTTAGCTTACTTTAGTTTCGACTAGAGAGAGCTTAAACTTTTAGAACAAGATCCAGGATAGAGTATCCTGAGGTCTAGTGGATAGCCAGAAAGCCTGTGTCTTGCCGAGGGTCTGTGACTAGTTAGATTTAGTTAAGTAGGAGAATGTGGACTTATGGTTTTTGGTTTTGAGCGCTTGTTATACTTGTGTAGAAATAGAGTAGAAAAACGCTGTAAAAACGCAAAACAAACAAAAAGAAGAAACAATAAGGCTGTTTGCTTGCCTTGAAAGCAAAACCCACACCATATACCTTGAAGGGGGTGAAAAGAGTAGACATTGGAATTTATGATCCAACACTTGAGAAAACATAAAAATTGCGACCAAAACCAACAAAAAGAAACAGGTGATTGTCATAAGGAAACACTAAGTGAACCTAAAGAGGCCAAGAAGAGATATAACCATTAGCCTAGGGTAAACTGACTGTGTCATGTGGTACGATTGATATTCACAAGTTTAAGATGAAGTGTCATCAAATTTGCATCACTTTAAGTGCATTTGAGTTGTGAATTGCCATAGAAAAGTGAAATTTGTGAAGTGCTTGAGTCGAAGGTCAAAATAAGTCCAAACTTCATAAAACTTGAGGGATAGACTTATATGGGCACAGAGAACACAACTGTCCAAAAACAGACAAAAAATCAAATCCCAATTTCTCTCTGCCTAGTCTATCGCGATAGACTGATGAAGTTGGTGATTGACTAACAATAGGAAAAAACCTTTATACCACAGGTTTAACACATCAAACAATGGTACTCACAAAAATTGAGTGAAACTGAACACCATCTTGACCACAAAACTTCAAAACTCGTGTTTTAGAGTCTGAATTCAGAGACAGGGGCAAGAAGGGTTTGACCAAATGTCCAAACAATGCAAAAATTGTCAATGCACTACACAGGGAGAGGGTGAACCAGCTGTGGAGATAACTTGAGAAAAATGCCAACAGTGGAGAACAGACCGAGTCTATTGCGATATACTAGGGAAACTGCTGCTGAGGACCTTATCTTCCAAATTTCCCCTAGGGAGAGCTTTATCAGAGCCTATACAACATACACACCAAATTTCAAGGCATTTAGATCACTGAAAGTCAATCTAAGGCCCAGATAGAGAATCAGGCTCTGACCAAAATACTAAAATGGGACCAAAACCCAAACCAAGTGTCCAAACTTCATAAAACTTGAGGGATAGGCTATAGAGGGTAAAAGGAACTCAAGGGTGAAGTCACAATTTTAAATTGACTTATGCTGAGCAAGTTGTCAGTCTATCGCGATAGACTAGGAAAGTAGTGATTCAGACATATTTTGCAAGTTGGGACTATACTGCTAGGACATACTCTCCACATAGATCCCAGCCATCATTTCATATTTGAAATTGGACCACCAGAAGACTGACTAAGTGGTTGCTGCACATACTTGAAAGATTTTTCGTGGTTCAAGGAAAACCCTTGTGAACAGACTAACCATACTTGTGTAGATCCCAGAAGGAGATCATCATAGAGCCGCACAAGAAGAAGGAGTCTAGGTAAGCTTTAAGTTTGCAACCCAGCTTTCATTCTTATGTATTTAAGGTCAGGAGCCTTTGTTAAATCAGGAGCTAAAAGTGTCAAAAGTCAAGTAAGCACCACGTCCACCGAAGAGAGTGTAACTCGGACGAGACCAGACCCATTAGCACCGATCATTGAAGAGGGTAGTGATACTGACACTTCGTTGGAGAAGTCCTTCTTCATGATGGGGAGTCAACAGCCAGGAGGTTTCAATGGTGAAGGACCAATGCTAGGGGGAAGCACATCCCTACATCCTTTAAACGAAATCAAGTTCACTATAATCTTCTTGGAAGGAACAAACTTGAGGGGAGCCTTAGTTTATTCTAACTATTGAGGACGCAAGTGTATTTGTATTGAAGAAAGACCGGCTCGGAGACTGGAGATAATTCGAGTCTATGATGATGGAGACAGATTCCGAGACAAAAAGGGGAACCACTATTTGCTAGTTAGTAACCCTGAGGATTACAGCAGATATGGAGATAATGTGGCAAAAGGGAAAATGGTTTAAGAAACCCAAGAACCGCCTCCTAACATTGATCGACCTAGGGTGCTTTTTATGTATGACAAGAAAACAACCAGGGTCCCAACCTATAATGAGAATGTGGGGATTTACGAGCATGAAAGCGAGGGAATAGTCTCTTAATTTCGATGCAAGGAACCCTACCCAAACGAATTAAGCAAAGACAAGGTTCTTTACTTATTCTCTTATGAAACTGCTATGGGGAAGGATATTGTTTTTGTTGACAGGTACGGGCGAGAATACAAATGTATTCTCCCAGAGGAGGTTGAAAAGGCAACAATTCCGAGAGCATCAACCTATGGCCCCGACGAAGTACCAAGAGCCACCTACACCCCTAGCAAGTCGACAAATCCCTTTTTAGAAGAGTATGACGCTACCTCACATTCTACCCAACAACCGACGTTTAACTACAAAGACCAACTAGCTACTCAGCCATGGTAGGCATGGCTTCACCAGAGTGCTACATTAGAACAAGACCAAACTCGAGAGGGTTATCAAACTGCACGAGGGCTAAGGGATTTACAAGAACCACCACTCTATGCACAATATCAAGGAGAGAGTAAGCCAAGACTCAGGGGTCAACAGAGCCTGGAAGACCACCTCTAGAACGAGTTCGGAGAGATGAACCATCTCTTGCAAGAACTGTTAGAAATTATGGCTTAGGATCACCATTGGGAGAGGAACCTGGCCACTACAGAAGACCAGAGGAGGTATATCGACTAGGATGGGGAGATCCCATGATGAGATTTGTAGACCATCGTAGAATTAGACCTTCTCAATTGCAAAAATGGGTAAACAAGAAATACACGAGAAGCAGGGATTCGAGAGATCATGTAGCATCCTTTGTGCGTGTAATTAGAGCTGAATAGGTGTTAGACTTCCCTACCCAATTTGCAGGATTTGGTTTAACCTTAGAGGATGATTCTGCTACTTGGTTTGACTCAGTGGAGTGAAGATACTTTGAGTCTATGGAGGAAGTGTTTGACGAGTTTATCGAGGAATTCTCACAAAGGGGAATAGCTCATAATACAGTCTCACAAATCCATAAATTCAAACAGAAAGATGGAGAGTCTGTGCGAAAGGCAGCCCTCCGATTAAAAAGATATGTTAAGTTCTGTCTAGTGGAAGAACTGCCAACTCAGTCCAGACTTATGCTTATATTTATCCAAGGACTAAGGAATGCAGATCTCCAGAAAGACTTACATATGAAGAGGAGCACGACGTTGAATAAGTTAACCAAGGAGGCTCTATACCTTGTGGACAATTGTGCGGTCTACAAAAAGGGTGAGTTCAAGGATCTTGACGATGATTCCTCCTCGCAACAAAGCAAAAGCAAGTCTGCTAAGACAACACAGAAAGGAGAAGTAGCGGTGAGCCAAGAGCAGCTTGTAGAGGAAGTGCTTAAAAAGATTAACTTGTATTCCAAACCACAAGCTAAACAGCCAAAATGGTGTGCGATTGAACAAAAATGGACAAACCATGGGACGGAGGAATGTTATTATAACAAGGGATATGTGAGAGAATGACCATATGCTCCGCAAGCTCAGGCGACATCCCCTCAAGTCCCACCGATGCCTAGATATCAGACAGGCAACCTACCAGGACCTGTAGGTGTAGAAAGACCACAACCAGTGTTGGGACAACAACCACCCCTACCAGGATTAGGACCAGTCGTCATAAGATACACATCAACAGTAACTGAATCGGATGAGAAGGCTTTGGTGCCTATGCATGCATACTACAAGGAGCCCAATGGATATGCAACAAACTCTGTCTATTATCCACCGGAAGAACCCTCCACACCAGAACCATGGAGCATGATAGAAAATATAGGACCACCAACTGCTCCACAGGCAGTGGGGGAAGGAAGATATGGATGAAAGCATGGTTTGGTGGTACAAAAAAAGGACCTATTTTGCTTCTACCTGGTTGGTACTTCTACATATGTCCACACTTTGGAGGGAACCTTTTTTTTCATCTATGCTAAAGAATGGTAGGAGGGAAATTTGTATGATTTAAACTTTCCGTGAAAGAAAACGTGGGTGGGGCAATAAGTAATGCGAGTGGTGTTTTGAAACTGTGCCAAAAGTCCCATCACAGACTGCGTTTGTGAGTGGTGCAGTTGCTCAACACATTTTCCAGCTTCCGCCTTGCTCTCTTACTACATCGCCTTCTGCAAACCACTACAGTTGTTGCAGGTAACAAGCTCCCCGGCTACTCACAATCAGGAAGATGAGGACGCTAGCGAGGAAATCAGCAGCCAAAGCGTCACCGGACAATGGGAAAAAGAAGAAGAGGACAATGGATGCAAAATCCCCTCGGAACATCGACACCCCAAATACAAGGGCTAGCAAGGGGGCCTCCTTTGTGGAGAGGGAGAAACCTGCTGTGTCCATGGAGACTTCATTTAAGCCTGGGCCTCTTTTTGCCAATGATGAGACTCCACGATCATCTACAACATCTAAAGGTAGGTACTATGAGAGCTGTGCGTTTTCTGGTGATTTACCATTTTATTTTCCATGCATGCAAGCTTCTGCATGTCTTTTATTTGATGAGGTTTGCATTTGCTTTTTTTGCATGCAGCAAGTACATGTGCATGTTTGGGATCTTCTTAGGAATTTAGGGTTTAGGAAAGTTACAAAGTTACATGTATAAGCTGCTCTTTAGATTGCTAACTTGCATGCATGCAAGTGCAAAAATCAGTATATGTTGTGCATGAGAATAGCACAAAGTTGAAGCTCAATAGGGATGTCAGCATAACCAAATTTGGTACTAACCAGTATCAAATTTGATACTAACCACTACCAAATTTGGCTTTGTACACAACTGAATTTTGCAATTGTCAACTGAATGAGATACATTCATTTCATTCCATGTGTTTTGTTTTGCACAACTGAAATGAGGCATATAATGAGGGCATGTCTTTACTTGCGTGTTGTTTCCACATCGAATGAAAAAACAAGATGGAGGAGTACCCTATCTTGACAAAGTTCTGCTATACAGCACAAGAGCTTCATGATGAGTATGGATTGAGCATGGAGGGGGTGCTGCCAAAGGATCTTACGAAAGATGACATCCCCGATGACTAGTGGCTCACTGTATTCACGCATTCCAGCCAGAAGAAGACAAAGATTTACTTAAATCACGTGCAGCCACGACTTCGGGATGAATGCAGGTTCCTGTTCCATAAGGTGTACCAAGCCCCACCATCATGTGGGGAGATCACTACAAAATTTGCCCGCTGTTTTGCATATGAGAAGTGTCATGCAGCCACAAAGGACCCTGCGGGCCACAGGGTTGCATGGGCCAGGTTTGGTGAGAGTGTACTCAACATGTGTTCCTCCCGACCAGGAGGCTTGGAAAAGAAGGTTGAGAATTGGCGAAAGGAAAACAGTGCGTCCCAAGGAGGCCATCCATCAAATACCAAGAAGCCTCGACTTACGCCAGTCGGTAGTATGCCCCCTACACAGAAAGTTCCCCCACAGCGTCATGAGGAGAAGACACCTGATTATATTGCGGACCTTGAAGCTATGGTTGGGAGAGTCCCTCGGACATGTGTCGGGGTAGCTGATAGGCTAAAAGAGTTGACAATGTCTCTGAAGCAGAAGAAGGAAACACTCTTGAGGGCAGAGGGTTCCAATAAACTTGTCAAGCAGATTATGGACGACATCAAGGAATATGAGACCCAACTGGAAACACTGAGAGAGGCCAACACTGGCGATGACGCAGAAATCAATGTGATAGAAGCTAATTTGGCTGCCAGTCGAAGGATGCTACGTCGATACGAAATCAGTGAAGATACGTCATTGCTCGACAAGGAGATTCTAGAGCAACATGTGCTGGTAGTTTTGGGAGTTTTTGGTAGAACTGTTTATGCTTGGTTTGGTGGGATTGGTAGTGTTAGGTACCTTTGGTAGAACTGTTTATGCTTGGTTTGGTGGGATTGGTAGTGTTAGGTACCTTTGATAGAACTGTTTATGCTTGGTTTGGTGGGATTGGTAGTATTAGGTACTCATGTTAGAACTGTTTTTATTCTAGGTAGTTTATGGTTTCCTTCTGTCTTATGGTTTGGTATTTCTGATACTATGAAGAAGTTTTGGTACTTTAAGGTACTTTTTGAAAGTGATACAAAAGGTGTTATGGTAGTTTTATTCTGATAGCTTTGGTAGTTTTGCTAGTTTTGGTACTTTTAGATACTATTTGAAAGTGCTGCAAAAGTGTAATTGGTAGTTTGATTTTGGTAATTTTGGTAGTTTTTGAAAGTGCTGCAAGAAGTGTTTCTTTGGTAGTCTTGGTACTATTTGAAAGTTTGATTTTGGGACTTTTGGTACTTTTAGGTACAATTAGAAAGTGCTGCAAAAAGTGGTTTCTGTAGTTTGATTTGGTAGTTTTGGTACTTTTAGGTACTATTTGAAAGTGCTGCAAAAAGTGGGTTTGGTAGTTTGATTTTGGTAGTTTTGGTACTTTTGGTACTTTTAGGTACTATTTGAAAGTGCTGCAAAAAGCTTGCTTGGTAGTTTGATTTTGGTAGTTTTGGGTACTTTTAAGTACTATTTGAAAGTGATGCAAAAAGCTTGTTTGGTAGTTTGATTTTGGTAGTTTTGGTACTTTTAGGTACTATTCGAAAGTGCTTCAAAAAGTGGCTTTTGGTAGTTTGATTTTGGTAGTTTTGGTACTTTTAGGTACTATTTGAAAGTGCTGCAAAAAAGTGGCTTTTGGTAGTTTTGATAAGGTTTGGGTAGTTTAGTTCTGCATTGAGGGTATTTATATGTTTTTGGTACTATATGATTTCGGAGTTTGATACTTTTTGGTAGTTTTGGTGGTTTTGGTAGTTTGGGTTCTGTTTCGTAGTACAGTACTTAGAAGTACCAGTCTCGGTATGACTTCTTGGTAGTTTTTGAAACTAATTGGGACCGCTGGTTGTCAACAGGCTACGTATGACACTCTGGAGAAAAAATGGAAGGAAGGTCAAGAGCATACCCTATTTGTGAAGGAGATGTTGTCTGATATCAGGCTTGGGAAGAGGTTCCTACTATATCCTAGGCCCCAAGTTAATGATTCGGTAAATGTGATCCCGGTGTTTGGTATGTGTGTTGCATGTGGTGAGCCCTTGGAGTGCGCACATGTAGTCGGAACCTTCATGCTAGAGGGCCAACACCAGTATCATCCCTTGTGCTTCAGTGCTCTGTTACAAAGCAGGGATCAGTGTGTCAAGCCGGGTTGTAATATGTTAATCTCTGATTTGGCAAAGTCCTGGCCAGTGGGCTTCAAGTTGTCAAGAGTAAGTATGTGTGCATTTTTGAATACATATGCGCACTTGCAACTCAGTGAGGTTTTCATACAAGTTAGTATGTGCTGTCTTTCTTTGTGTTTGCAGAGGAGCAGGATGCTGCAGTTGTTGACCAGCACGCCACAAAGCCGGCTGCAAGTCGAATATGGGACGTGGGTGAGGTGACAAGGGAGATATCAGATGTTCTCCACGATCTGAAGTAAGGTAATTCTGTAGGGAAAGACAATGTGACGGGGCAAAGATGTGAGGCAACAGGTGACAACGAAAGTAAAAGTGAGGAGGAGGCCAGAGATGATAAAAAGACAGGTGACAACGAAAGTAAAAGTGAGGAGGAGGCCAGAGATGGTAAAAAGACTAAGGACAAGGAGGAAGGTAAAGTCCCTGTTGTTGTGGAGCTGGATGCGGAGGAAAGCCAGGATGTTGCCAACAGAAAGCTCGATGAAGCAACGACCAAGAAGGGAGAGGAAGAACCCACAAAGGGGGGTGTTGGGGAGGGGGTGGAAACCACAAAGGGGAGTGAAGGGGAGGTCAAAGAGGGGTCGGAAGGAAACAAAGATCGGAGGGAGGCGGAGGATGAGCAGGAAGAAGTACTTGCGAACGATACTATTGTGGACAGCACCGACAGGGGCGTTGACTCTACTACTACCGATGCTGTTTTGAAGCGGAGAGGTGATTCCCCTAATTTCGTGACCCTGCAGGAACTTTTCTGTTTGCCAAGAAAGAAGCGCAATCGCGCCCGTGATCAATTATCCCGTGCATGCAAAGTGTAGCCAGTGAGAATCTATTGTATTCCGCACTTTGTGCTTTTTAGTGATTGAGTCAACTTGATTTTTTGGCCCTGTGCTTTATCTGTTCTCTCTATCTAGTTCTGTGTTGGTATGTTACCTCTCGTTACATTACTGTTTCAGTTGTCCTCACTATATGTGCATTACAGTACCAAATTTGGTACTTTTTGGTACTGTTGAACTTGGGTGCACGTCTGTCCACTATTACAGTACCAATTTGGTACTTCTTGAAGTTGCGATTTTGGATAGTCCTTATCACTTGTGAAATACAGTACCAAATTTGGTAGTTTTTGGACCAATTTTCTGTTTTAGATATGATGTTTGCACTGTGTATTTGTCCCCACTCATTATTTTTGTTGGTGTTGTAGTAAGTTGGTGGCTAGACGAGACACCGACAAGCACATTGTTGCAGCCTGATGTGGCTGCTAGACGCGGGCGGATGATTGTGCTTGATCTTAATGGCGTGCTACTAACCAGTTGCAGCGAAATCCCTGAGGAACTTGAGTTCCTGCCAAAGGAGCACACGCCACGGGTAGTCTATCTCCAAAAGAATGTAATTTGTCTTGTAAGGATGGATGTGGAGCAGTTCATCCTACGGCTTAAACAGAAAGCCAGCCTAGTGTTGTGGTCCTGCTGTAGAAGGGAAAAACTGTTACACATGGTGAACACGTGCTTCCCCAACCATAGAAGGCAAAAAGATTTTGCAGGTAAAGCATGCCCGCTTTGAATGTTGCAAGACATAAGTTACGCATACCTCTAACCTCGTTTTTTGGCATTAGCAGATATTCTCTCCCAAGAGGACTGTGAAATATGGCGGCCCCGTATGTCAGAGGTGCCGGTTGTGCCCAAACACATGGGCGATAAGCTCGTTTTCCTGAAGAAGCTACGGACGCTATGGGCAAGGCACCCGAAGTACGATGCCAACAACAATATTCTTGTAGATGATTGTAGATACAAGTCTCTTAAAAATGACTATGAAAACTGTATGGCAATCCGATCATACGATCCCATGGTAGTAGGAACCGATTACCCGTTTCACTTGCTGGATTTTTTTTTGCCTTGGTTGCTCGGGTGGATAAGGGATCGGTACCCAACATCGTACACTCGCAAAAACCCAGTCTTTGACACTGAAGACGATATTTTTGGTACATTACTAATTACTTCATACAGATGGAGGGGTACTCCTATAAATTTGATCCCCCGAGGTAGAAGATTTCCATAATCATGTAAATAGTGGAATTTTGTAACCCAATACTATACATAATGGAAAACCACTTCTCTTGTTCAGATTGTCTTGGTATCTTGATCTCTACTATTGAAACCTCTGACTAATTCTGTTGAAACCTCTTGGAGCTAACTAGGTTGCCCAACATTTTAATTTTTGAGGCAGATAGCATCTATGTTTGGCATACCTTTCATGTTATCAACGTAGTTCTCGACATTGCTCAAGGTGGTCGTATCAAATACGAATAGACAAACTGAAAAATACCAAGTAATAAAGTAAACCATAAGTGATACAGCAAGTTCAAGGAGTACCAAATTGTACCAAATTTGGTACTGTAATAGTGGACAGGAGTGCACCCAAGTTCAACACAGTACCAAAAAGTACTAAATTTGGTACTGTAATAGTGGACCGACGTGCACCCAAGTTCAACAATACCAAAAAGTAGAGATAAAGTGAGTACAACTGAAACAGTAATGTAATGAAAGGTAACATACCAACACAGAACCAGATAGAGCAATAAAGTAAAACATAAGTGATACAGCAAGTTCAAGCAGTTCCAATTTGGTACTGTAATAGTGGACAGACGTGCACCCAAGTTCAACAGTACCAAAAAGTACCAAATTTGGTACTATAATAGTGGACAGAGAAGCACCCAAGTTCAACAGTACCAAAATGTACCAAATGCACATATCGTGAGGACAACTGAAACAGTAATGTAATGAAAGGTAATATACCAACACAGAACTAGATAGAGAGAACAAATAAAGCTCAGGGCCAAAAAATCAAGTTGACTCAGTCACTAAAAAGCACAAAGTGCGGAATACACTTGGTACTGTTGACTACCACATTTGGTACTATTGACTACCGGATTTAGTTGTTCAATTAGGGCTTCTCATTGCCCTCAAGTAACATGGATGCACCTTCGTCGCTCTCATCATCATGATATGGCATGCTATTGTATATCCTCTCATATACTTTAGTAGACAACTTGTATTGTAAAATTTGACCTAGGGATCCTGCAATAGGCTCCATCGGGAAACGTATGGCCCTAACAAGATGTGAGTAGATCATTACCGAAGATGTGTGATCCAATAGCCGGTATGTATCAGCTTTTCCTTCAACTTGGCCATAAAAAAAGCCTTCAACAACCTTCCCTCCTCTAACAATTTTGTTATGCCACTTATCCTTTTGTGCTTTCACCGTTTGGTACAACACTTCCGTGCATTTGATAATGTAGAAGTCTTCGTTTGCCTTAGCTGCTTTTACTGCAAAATTATCCCCTATGGACAACACGCCACTTAACATTTCAGGGCATCCTTCATATAGTGGCAGGTTGGACACTTGGCTCATCGGAATCGATGTTGAATCTCCACCCTCCTCCTCGTCATGTGATTGGTCATCCCTAATTGTATCCTCGGACTTTGGCAATGGTTTGATGCAAACATATTTCCATTCTTCAATGTGCATTCTGTTCCTGCATCTTCTCCACAACCCAACCATACACGGATCACAAAAGCATGAAAGTGATCGAAAGCGTATGGCGGTGCGGTTGTCCTGTGAATAGCCATCAGCACAATGAAATGAGCGGGAGCCAACGATACGCTCACAGTCCCATTGCAGATTGCATTGCACTTCATTCGCGCCAATAAGCCAAAAGAATCTTTGCGTATTACACCTCTGAGACTGTTCTCTTGGCTGAAAAGTTGCTTTCAAAAAGTGACAACATCGGCTGCACACTTCATACGCCAGCCATCTGGTTTCAATTCCTCATGCATCAAAGTTCTCTTAATGACTTCCCCTGCCCCATCATGTTCACCTTTTCCGTGGCCGGATGCAGAGAAGTTATGCATCATGTGCAAGCCTGTCATTTGATAGTACCTGGCCACAAAATAGTAAGGTCTACGGGGCCTTGAATTGTGAAGCGCACCATCTGACCAAACAAAATAGTAAGGTCTAAAATTTTTATTTATTCCTATTTTTTACTTTGGGACTGACTAGCCTTGCACTCTCCTTTGACTTTCCCTTTGACCATTGAAGGCGGAAGTGAACCCCAGCAAAGGGGCACACCTTTAGCAAGAATTTTTTTTTTTCTATGGGTAGGACGCATACCTTGCACTCTCCTTTGACTTTCCTTTGACCATGGAATGGGGAATCAATTTCAAGATCACACCCAAATGTGGAATGGGGGTGGGGGTGGTCGGAGGAATAAGATGCGGCGAGAGGAAAGTGGTGAATGAGTGAGAATGGGATCTTGCTACTCGTGCATGTTTAGTAGGAGTGATAATGATGGTAGGGGAGCATGTTAGTAAGGGGTAGGGGAAACTTGCGAGTATGCTCACTTATCATACAAGAGGTGGCGAATCCGCACACCTCAAGATGGAAGTAGCAAGAAGATAGGAATATGAGAGGGAGAGAGAGAGTGTGTGTGTGTATGGTGGCGAATCCGCACACCTTTACATAAGCATAAAAAAAGCCAAGGAACAAGCATATACCATAATCACAATGAGATGTATCCAAAGCGACACAAAGTATGGCACCAAAATGGAGTGTGTTGATTGCTTGCAAAATATGAATACAATAGGTAGCGGTATGGCAGGAAAATGAGAAGGGGACAAGATCGTAGGAGGCATAATGGAGAGATGGGAGTTGATGGCAAGGAATATCATGAGTGTGTCCACTCTTCTTCTTCTTGAAATTGTGCCTTCAACCCTTAATTACAAGTGGTGTGGAGGTGTGGTGCTCATCTTTTGTGCATGGTGATGGTGATGATGATGGTGTTGTGATTATGTGATTAGGGTTCATGCTACAAGCATGTAGCACAAGAGTGTGTATGGATAGTGTGTGTGTGTGTGTGTGTGTGTGTGTGTGTGTGTGTGTGTGTGTTTGTGTTCTCATGGCCTCCTTATATAGGGAAGGAGGGGAGGATTTAGCAATATTTCTATTTGAGGTGAGTGTCCAACTTTGGTGACTAGGAAAATGGGATGCATGTGACTGTGGCTCCCATCTTGTCTCCTCATTATTTAAAATACCAGAGTCAATAGAGAGAGAAGATGAGAGAATGTGGGTAGGATGTAGAGGATAGGAGATATTTACAATAGTCTAGCTTTGGCTAGACATAAGCTTATTAGGGAGAGAAGAGAGAGGTAAGAAATTTACAAGAGAGATTGTCAAAGGTGGATAGTTGTTGATGAGGATGGATCCTCCAAAAATGGTGATAGAATCACTCTAGACTTGCCAAGACCTCATTAAAAGATCTTTGTCTCTTGTAATCATGCTTGAAGACTTGTAGAACCATAGCCATTCTAGAGGGAAGAAAATTGGGGATGGCCTGTGTCACCATTACACGAGAAAACTGGGGTCCACTACAAAAATCATATCTCCGTGTTCATAACTTCAAAAATTCTGAAAAAAATTGAGCTAAAAGTTGAGATCACGAGCTACATCTTTAATGTTGAACGCTCCTTCAGATTCGGGGTTCTTCTCTACTTAAAAAATTCAGCCAAATAATGTATTATTTGTGGCTGCAAAGGTCTTTTGGTGGTCCCCTTTGAGTGGACTTCTCTCTTGCCTCCAAGTGTAAACTCCTTCATGTGTATGAAAACATGACCTAGAGTTTTGAAAAGATTGGCAATCATCTAGATGGAGGTATTATTGAAATTTGAAAGTGGGGTTGAGGTTTGAAAATGAAAACTAGTGAATAAAATATTCGGTAGTGTGGAATAATATATATACATGAAAAATATATTAGAAAATACTAAACTATATAATGTAATTTAGAATATATATATATTTAATATTTAAGGTCAAAAGAGATATCAACAAAGAAAGCTTACTTATTTATGCTACATCGTGATTGATTAGCATAAGTCTTATTTATTTAATAAAGGCTAAAACTTTTGTGAAAAAGGGAAGAAAAATCAAAAGTAACTTATATATTAGGAAATATTTTGGTAAAAGAGCAAAGGTATATGGGGGGGTTCCCATGCATGGAAAAGCTTGCCTCATTAGCCCTCCCTCGAAGGCTAGAGGTATTCATGCCTCTAGCGTTGTACTTGATTCTTCTTCAATTGAGGTGGAGGAGTCTCCTCCTTGGGGATTTCCATCATAGGTGTTTGATCAAATCTCAAAAAGTATTGCTTCAACCTCCATCCATTGACACGTGTTTTGTGGAGCCTACCATCTACATCCATCAATCGGTAACTGCCATTTGCGTAGCGCTTTCTAATGACAAATGGCCCCTCCCATCTGGGTGAAAACTTTTTATCCTTCCTAGTGTCAAATCTGTTATCATACCATAGGACCAACATACCTTTCTTGAGACCTTTTGCCCTAAGTCCCTTGTTGAAGGTAAGTTGACGTTGCTCTGACTATGCTGCATAATAGTTGATAGCATCTTCTCTGTCTAGTTGAAGCCTCTCTAGATCAAGAATGTGGTTGTGGAGATGAGCATTAGGACGTTCCACCTACCCAGCTAGCACCCTGAGACTAGCCAATTGTACTTCAATGGGTAAAATGGCTTCCTTACCAAACACCAAGTGATATGGTGTGAACCCAAGGGATGTGCGAAATGAAGTGCGATAAGCCCAAAGTGCAGCCATAAGATGCTTGTCCCAATCACTTTTGTGATTGTTTACATGTTTAGTGATGATCTTGCAGATCATACCATTTACCTTTTCCACCAAACCATTGCATTGTGGGTAGTAGGGAGTTGAGTGTCGTCGTGAGATACCTAACTTCTCCATTAGCTCTCCTACAAGGTCTCCTCGAAAACCTGGTCCCCTGCCAGAAATTATTTCAAGAGGAGTGCCAAAATGGCAACAAATGTTTTCAAATACGAACTTAGCCACTTCCTTAGCTGTAATCCGGGTGGTGGCAATTGCTTCAGCCCACCTGGTCATGTAGTCCACACCCATGATGATATAAAATTTACCTGATCGGCTCCTTGGCAAAGGCCCAATAGCATCAATTCCCCATTTCTCAAATGGTCCATATGAGATTATAGGAGTCTGTGGCTCATATGTGAGCCTCCTATCCCCTGCCTTTTGACATTCCTTGCATGTTTTACACCAATGATGCACATCCCTATGTAGACTAGGCCATACAAACCCGGCTTGTAGAATCTTTCTACTAGTGATGTCAAGTGGAAAGTTTCCTCCGCAAACACCATCATGGCAACTTGAAATGATTTCAGTGATCTCTCTAGAGAGAGGTACATGCCTAAGAATTTGATCCTTACCCTTGCAGTAGAGGTCGTCATTGATAGGGCGGTATTTTGTTGCCTTGCGCACAAGCCACTGCTTTTGGCCCTTAGTAAGATCCTTACGACACTCTCCTGTGTCCAAGAAACTCTTGATGTCAGGCATAGCATCTCTACCTTGGAAGAGAGGCAGCTTCAATTTGATAGCACCCACCACTGAAACATCTTGCAGCTTCTCTCTAGCTAGAGCATCTGCTTCTTGATTTTCTGCTCGAGGGACATGATGTAATTGTACAACTTGAAATTTCCCTAAAAGTTCCTTGACTTTGCGCAAATGGCCTAGCAAGCTATGATTTTTACAAGCCCAAGTTCCTTGTATTTGTTTTATTAAAAGCATGGCATCACCAAATACATTTAACCGTTGAATGCCCTATGTCACACACCACTCTAACCCAAGAGTTAAGGCTGCATATTCTGCCTCATTGTTAGAGTGAGAATCCAAGAGATTCTCAATGGAGAAAACCTTATCCCCTTGCTCGTTGAAGATGACAATGCCTGCTGCAGCTTTGTCCACTTTCCTCTTGTAGGCTCCATCAAAGAAAAGAGAGTGAGCCTCCTCTACCTTAGGGACTTCCAGCACAGGTGTAATATCTTGATCATTTGGCTTTATCTTTAGCTTCTTTTCATAGTGGCGATGAGTGAGAATACCTCCTAGACTGGCCCTTGTGGAGTTCTCCACTTGCATTGTGTAGTCAAACTCTTGCAGCCTTGTGAGCCATTTGGAAATCCTAGAAGAAACATCCATGTGTTGCATTACATAAGGAAATACTTCTTCCATTGTTAAGATTATGAATGGTCTAGACAATAAATAAGAGCGAAATTTGGTGGTAGCAAACATTAATGCAAGCACCATGTGCTCCACTGCCATGTATCCCTTTTCTGATGGAGTCATGATTCGACTAGAGAAGTAGATAGGACGCATGAACGAAGTTTGAGGATCCTTTTGTATCAATACAGCCCCAAGTGTGTCATTGCCCACACTAGGGTTTACATAAAATGGCTCGTCCCACTTTGGAGGTGCTATGGTGGGAAGTGAAGCTAGAATTTGTTTTACCTCATTGAATTGTTGTTCATTTTCTTCACTCCAAGTGAAGATCTCTTGATGGGTAACTTGTTGTAAAGGGAGAACCACTTGGGAGAGCAAGTGAATGAACCTACTCAAATACCTCACCTTTTGAAGAAAAGAGACCAACTGCTTTGTTGTGGTGGGAGAGGTCAAAGCCAGCAAGGCTTGAACCTTGCTTGGGTCAGCTTCAATGCCATTGGCCGAGATCACATGGCCAAGAAGAGTAACCTTGCTTTCACCAATGTGGCATTTCTCCACATTGAGTTGGCCCCCCAAAGCTTGTAGCCTAGCTAGACCTTCCTAAACTTTCTCCAAATGAAGAGAGCGAGAGCTATAGATACAAAAGTCATCAATAAAAACACAAATTGATTTTCCAAAGAATGGTTGAAAAACAAATGTTACATATCGCTGAAAAGTGGCTGGAGCATTAGTGAGACCAAAAGGCATAACTCTGTAAGCAAAACATCCCCATGGTGTGATGAAGGTTGTCTTCTTTTGATCTTCTTCAGCGATGCTAATTTGGAAGTAGCCTGAGTAGCCATCACATACCGTGTAGCGCTCATGTCCTGCTACCTCATTGAGAATTTCTTCTTGAAAAGGAAGAGGAAAATGGTCTCTCTTTGTGGCTGCATTAAGAGGCTTTTAATCAACAAAAACCCTCCATTTACCATTCTTCTTTGGTGTGACTACCACTGGAGAAACCCACTCTGAGTCTTCAATAGGATAGATAAAACCGGCTTCTAGCAATTTCCTCACCTCTTTGAGCAGGGCGTCTTGTTGAATTACTCCTAGCCGCCTGAGCTTCTGCACTACAGGTTTACTTCCCTCCTTGAGCTTAATGTGATGTTGAACTACTGTGATGCCAGTGATTTTATCATATTCATCAATGAACAATGTGGTAAAATTACTTAGCATCAAAATATAATCTTCACGCTCCTTCCCACACAACTCACTAGAGAGCATTTGATGTAGCTTACGTGCTTCTACCAGAGGTTGTATACTTGGTGTCTCCCCTTGGTTTGATGATGAGAAATCAGGTTGCTCCATCTTCTTAGGGTCTTTGAGAATGATCCCCATCACCTCAATGCTACTGTCACTTTCTTCACTCACTGTTGACTCCTCCTCTGAAGTGGTTGAAGAGTCACCACTAGAAAGCTCATCCATAGAGGTTTCTAGATCCATGTCGCATTGCCGACCTTTCTTCATGTCGTAAAGTATTGGCCTCCCTTTTTCATCCTTCATCTGGATTATGCCGGTGTCCCAATCCTGCTTAGCTCTCATAGCCATAAGCCAAGGTCTCCCTAGAATGATAGGATAGCCCTCCCCTTTGTGTGGCATGACAAAGACGTCCACATCTACCTCGGTGTTGAATGCCTTTATCCTAACTGCATTTATGACACCAACACATTGAACTTTTAAATTATTTGCCATTTTGGCTCGGCATGGTGCCGGCCGACTCACCTCTAAACCCAAACGGTGCATCAGTTTTTCACTCATGACGCATATTTGTGCGCCACCATCGATGTAGATATTGGAGATGTGTTTCCCTTTGATGGAAGCATCCATCACTAGTAGTATGTCATCTAAATTCCTCCCAGAGATAGCCCCAGCTATCTTTGGCTTTGGTCGTCTCGTGCTAACCATCTTTGTCCATTGTCTCCTCACCCTAGGTGCTAGGTGGAGTAATTGGGGCCAGGTGATTTTTGGGCCCTGCACAAAAACATCTTGAACCAAATCATATGGTTTAGAACATTCACCCAAAGAGAAATCTACAATGTCAATTTTACGTCATGACTTGGACGACTTTTGCTAGATTCCCCTTTAGTCTTCATCTTTTCTTCCTTTTGGGAAGATTCACCTTGCCTAGCGCGTTTTACCCCTATGGCATCTACTCCTTTAAACTTGGTCTTACCTTTTGCTACTCCCTTGATATCCTCCTCCACTTTATCCTTTCCTTTACCTTCAAGACAGATGATGCTTACTGTTTGATTGCCAACTAGTGGTGGGGGTAAGGGTGGAATGAGAGGTTGTGGTGGTGGTGGTGGTTGTGGTTGAATGGGTGATTGTAGGATTTGCATGGGTGGTGCTTGTTGTGGTGCCCTCGGTGGTGGTGGTCTTGCTCTCGGTGGTGAAACCTGGTTTTTCCTGGCTCCTCTGTTGAAATTCTGCCTCCTTGGATGTGGACAGTAGTACATGCCATGACCATCCTCCCCACAATTGTAGTAGTGGTATTCTTGGTTTTGCCTTCGTTGTCCTCTTCCTTGCTCTTGGTTGCGATTGTGTGCATGCCCTTGTTGTATCAAATGGACTGAGAGATTCTCAAGTTGATTGATGATTCGATTGAGCAGGTCTTCCTGATCTTCAATTGGTTCTTGTGGTTGAATCCTCTGGGCGGCTGTTGTAGGTGGTGCTAAAGGTGGTCGGGTACTAACGACTTCCTCTTCATCAATATTCCTGGCTTGTAGGCGCAACTTCTTGTCTTTAAGGCGGGCCACTTCAACTGCTAGCTCATACGTAGCAGGAAACCTTCCCTTCACCTTCTCTTTAAGAGTTGGCCATAACCCAGCCACAAACCGATCCTTCTTTAGGAAATCAGGTGCCCCCTCATCCTCTCTTAGCGATGCAACCCATCGCCCCCATAAATCTACAAACTTTGACTCATATGATGCGTATTCCAGCATACTGCCCTACTTCAACTCTGTCAACAATTGCCATAGCTTCTCTGATGTTGTGCCCTCTCCAAAACGCTTGACAAAGGCTGCTTTTAATAAGTCCCACCGTTCCTTGGTTGCTTGTGCCAAGGCATTGTACCATGATCTTGCCTCCACCTTCATTAGAAGTGGGAAGATGCGCAAGCGCAAAGTATCATCATCTCTCGCAGAGATGACACATGCTATTTCCAAGTTGTCTAGAAAGTCTGCAGCATCCTCACCCACCTTACCAGTAAAGGTTGGAAATGCTACACTTGCCATTGTGAGAGTGAGAAAATTAACTCGACTTAGAAATCTTTTTAAAAAAATAAAAATTAAAAAAAGAGATTCAATACATGGGTGCTCGGTAGATGGAAAACATACTATACAAGGATGAAAATAACTACATCAAAAGACACTTCATGATTAATCATAGGGAGGATAAAGGGTAGAGAAGAGGTGTTTATCTCTTGCAGTCGTTCTCTACCAAACATGGTTGTAATGATCTGCTGATAAAACATCTTGCGGTCCAAGATTACTTTGATTGATTGAATTTGTTGTGGTGCATAAGTTTGGTTCCTTGCAAAAGGTTGATGCGCTGGGTCCATCACATGATAATTCGTAAAGGCTCTCTCCTTCGTGGTGGAAGGTTATAGTCGGAGGTGTAGAGCTCTTGGTAGTCGAGGTCAAATTTATAGTACCACAGGACAAGGTTGTCTTCGTCTTCTAGCTCTAGGACTGCCCCTCTAGCAAGCTCTTGGAAAATCTTGAACTCTCTCTCTTTGAGCAACTTCACTTTCCTGCAAGATAGAGTGCCATCTAGTGTATACACATGTGTGATAAGGTAGGTGGTGAGTCTTACCACTTGTATTAATCCAAGTTGGATGGATACATAGCAAGTTGTAAAGTCGTCATCATAGCCTTGATTCACAAGCAACACCCCTTGAAGGTGGAGGGTTGATTCACAAGCAACACCCCTTGAAGGTGGAGGGTCTTGTCTTTCTGCCAAGCAAAACCTATGTCAAAGACCTTGTCGATGACAAGCTCCGCCACTTCACTTGGTAGACGACGTAGAATCCATGCTGCTGTTTCTAGTTCCTGGCTCATGAGATGAGAGTGAGGTATAGAAAGACTTTGGAGGATTTACCCTTTTGTTTTGGAGACGGGGTGATTGTCGGCGCTGGAAAACCCTTGAATCTTTTGGTGCAAGGGAGAGGGAGGGACCACGCATTCGTAGTAGCTTCCTCAAGTTGTGAAGGCTTGTTGTGGATGTAGGTGGAATCGGTGGCAAAGATGGGGACGTAGATGTAGAGAAGCCTGGTGCTACTTGAAATCCTACCGTTGTGAGAACGCCTGTGCGGATGTCGAGGGAGAAAATGATGGACTTTTCTTCACTTTGGGTTGCACTCATGTAGAGGGTGCAGTTTTTGGCTACAATGTGAGCATGATGCACCTTGTGCCTTGCTTTTACGCTTACGGGGATGATGAGAAATGTAAACAATCTGAGTAGGGAAAGAGGGTCTTACCACTTCTTCTATGCTAACAATACAACACCCTGGCAAGAGTGTCTTGATGACTTGTGTCAAACATGCTTGAAGCTCCTCCTCTTCAGTGGTCCAATTACATAATTCAAGAAGCCACTCGTCCATGAAGAGAAGTAAACATGTCAGCCTTGTAAAATGAAGGTTTCAAGAGCCTTCCTCCGTGGGGGCACCAAATGAGAGGCGGAAGTGAAAAATAGACCTGGTGGCCTCTACACCAAGACTATGCACAATGGCCTCATCATGGGGGATACACAATAGGGGAACCACCTAGCAAGATATGTGGTTAGGACGCATACATATACACAATGAAGCATGCCATGGAAACAAAAATTCAAGATCCCCACCCAAATGTGGAAGGGGGTGGTCGGAGAATAGGGTGAGAGGAGTGGTGAATGAGTGAGAATGGGCTTGCTACTCGTGCATGTTAGTAAGGAAGATAATGTGGTAGGGGAAACTTGCGAGTATGCTCACTTATCATACAAGAGGTGGCGAATCCGCACACCTCAAGGTGGAAGTAGCAAGAAGATAGGAATATGAGAGGGAGAGAGAGAGTGTGTGTGTATGGTGGCGAATCTGCACACCTTTAGATAAGCAGAAAAAAATCCAAGGAACAAGCATATACCATACTCACAATGAGATGTATCCAAAGCGACACAAAGTATGGCACCAAGATGGAGTGTGTTGATTGCTTGCAAAAGATGAATACAATAGGTAGCGTATGGCAGGAAAATGAGAAGGGGACAAGATCGTAGGAGGCATAATGCAGAGATGGGAGTTGATGGCGAGGAATATCATGAGTGTGTCCACCCTTCTTCTTCTTGAAATTGTGCCTTCAACCCTTAATTACAAGTGGTGTGGAGGTGTGGTGCTCATCTTTTGTGCATGGTGATGGTGATGATGATGGTGTTGTGATTATGTGATTAGGGTTCATGCTACAAGCATGTAGCACAAGAGTGTGTATGGATAGGTGTGTGTGTGTGTGTGTGTGTGTTTGTGTTCTCATGGCCTCCTTATATAGGGAAGGAGGGGAGGATTTAGCAATATTTCTATTTGAGGTGAGTGTCCCACTTTGGTGACTAAGAAAATGGGGTGCATGTGACTGTGGTTCCCATCTTGTCTCCTCATTATTTAAAATACCAGAGTCAATAGAGAGAGAAGATGAGAGAATGTGGGTAGGATGTAGAGGATAGGAGATATTTACAATAGTTTAGCTTTGGCTAGACATAAGCTTATTAGGGAGAGAAGAGCGAGGTAAGAAATTTACAAGAGAGATTGTCAAAGGTGGATAGTTGTTGATGAGGATGGATCCTCCAAAAATGGTGATAGAATCACTCTAGACTTGCCAAGACCTCATTAAAAGAGCTTTGTCTCTTGTAATCATGCTTGAAGACTTGTAGAACCAAAGCCATTCTAGAGGGAAGAAAATTGGGGATGGCCTGTGTCACCATTACACGAGAAAACTGGGGTCCACTACAAAAATCATATCTCCGTGTTCATAACTTCAAAAATTCTGAAAAAAATTGAGCTAAAAGTTGAGATCACGAGCTACATCTTTAATGTTGAACGCTCCTTCAGATTCGGGGTTCTTCTCTACTTAAAAAATTCAGCCAAATAATGTATTATTTGTGGCTGCAAAGGTTTTTTGGTGGTCCCCTTTGAGTGGACTTCTCTCTTGCCTTCAAGTGTAAGCTCCTTCATGTGTATGAAAACATGACCTAGAGTTTTGAAAAGATTGGCAATCATCTAGATGGAGGTATTATTAAAATTTGAAAGTGGGGTTGAGGTTTGAAAATGAAAACTAGTGAATAAAATATTTGGTAGGGTGGAATAATATATGTACATGAAAAATATATTAGAAAATACTAAACTATATAATGTAATTTAGAATATATATATTTAATATTTAAGGTCAAAAGAGATATCAACAAAGAAAGCTTACTTATTTATGCTACATCGTGATTGATTAGCATAAGTCTTCTTTATTTAATAAAGGCTAAAACTTTTGTGAAAAAGGGAAGAAAAATCAAAAGTAACTTATATAATAGGAAATATTTTGGTAAAAGGTCAAGGATATATGGGGGGGTTCCCATGCATGGAAAAGCTTGCCTCACCATCTTTATCCGGCTCCCACCAGTCTTCTCTCCCTCTCTCTCTCTCTCTCTCTCTCTCTCTCTCTCTCTCTCTCTCTCTCTCTCTCTCTCTCTCCTTTTCCTCACCATCCACCTTGGTCCTACCATGCCCGCCCATCTCCTCCTTGCTATTTGCCTTTGCTTTCCCTTGCTTGGCCGGCCTTGGAATGAGCTTGCCTGGCGGCCCTTGAACTCTCTCCCCTTCTCTCTTTCTTCATGGGACCTCCCTTTGCATTTGACCCGGCTCGGGCCAGCTACACTCTCCCTCTCCTCATCTCTCACAAAACGGCCCCCTCTCTATGCACCAGAGAGGCATTAGCAACATTGCTAATGCCCTCCTCCCTTGCCTTCAAAAAATGGGCCTTCAAGGGCCGCGTGTGAATGGGCCCCCATCAGGTGGCCACGCCATCACCTTGACCACACGTTCGCGCACCACTGGTGCCACCTCCAACCTTCAAAAGCAACCGGCTTTCCGCCCTACGTCGCCAGTACAGCACCCTCGCGCTGCCACGTAGTGCCACCATCACCGACTCCATACCCGCTGGAGCTCCAAGCTCCTTACTCTCCATTTGATGCTTATGATGGGTGCGCATTCCTGGCTGTATACACTCCGCGTTCATCACTTAGCCCCCCATGTGGGATTATTTCCGCTTCCACGTGGTAGTAGAATGGCCACTCCCTCTTGAGATGGGTTGGAAAAACCCTCAAAAGATCACATTTGTTTTCCCCTTGCTTCCCATAGTTGCTATTCACTGCTCACATACATGATGGCCGAGACATAAAGCTGTGCCGGATCCTTATTACGTCGGTCCCGGGCCGTGCCAATCTCATCGCCTTCTAATTCCTCTGAGCTTGCTATCCAAGGCCGCCAGAAATCAAGAAAATTATATACATGCACTCCACTACTAAATGCTCCCATCTTTACCGGGCCGTAACTCGGTGCTCGGGAATTTGATCGGCAAACCGTGACTTCCTACCGACTCCACATGATATGCTTTATCTGCTTGAACCCTATCGAGGCCTAGAAAATAGCATATGGCTCAATCTCCCATGTAGTCGACTTGGCCCATAACTAGCCCCCGGAAAAAACTCTGATGGCTATACCTTGCTATTTAGAGCTCTGGTTGGCGATCCGAGAAGACAGACATGCTCCTTAATTTAAGCTCTACACACCTATTTGCTAGCACCTGCCTGGGCCATCTGTCCCCAATTGCCCTGTCTGTTGGGGATCTGCTAAACCTTCTAACTTTGAACTTCAGTATCTTGAGCACCGAGGCTCTGTTTGACGAGCCGTCTGGACCGGATTCTAGAGCACATTCTAGAGCACTGACTCAACACTTTGGGCACCTTCATCTGCTATCCAAATTTGAGCCACCTTGGAGCTTTTTAAGCCTAAAAATCCACATTGAGCATACACTTCAACTACCCTTTCTCTGCCCAAGACCTTGGTACCTACCCTAGCCTTCTACACTGCACCTGCCTGCAACCCTTGCTTGGCATAGACTGCTTTCCAGCTCGAATCAACTTTGGCTGCACCAACGGTACAAAGGTCAAGAAGGAGAAGTCTACAGCTTGATGCTTAGTGTTTTAAAAGAAAATGCCGACAATTTGGCAAGCACAAAACAGAAGCTCCTCAGGTAGCGCTTGACATGACAGAACCAAATGAAATACCACCAGTCATGGCATATTTCTTAGATTGTGGACGAAAAGGTGGAATTTTTATGAATATTGTCCAAGAAATCCTTACAACAGAGACACATCACCTGCCAAGCAAGGTACATAGAAAATTGGAAATGCAAATTTTTATGTAAGTGCATCTAACTTGTCTCTTTTAATGCAATCACATGATTTTTCATTACCATTAGAAGCACTAGTAAAAGCAACACAAGTTCAAAAGCAACATAAAGATGCACATGCACCTGAAAAGCTTAAAATTGATTCTTTGAACAACAAATTCTTGCGTGAATTTGGTCAAGGTGTCCAGATATCACCGAAGGTTTAAAAGACTATTAGGTTTGCAAATGATTTTGCATCCACTACCACAAGTGTGTAATCATTCACGAGTCTAAGGGACACATAAAATAGAATGTTGTTAGCATTGTATGGTACACATAATTTGTATGCACACTATGTAGACCAAAAAGGGAAACTATACAAAAAGGATCAACTAGTGTTTGAACGGCTCACATACCTGCTCACAGAAGTGCGTCTAGTGATAGATAATAAAGGATGGTTCATTTTAGAGGAAATAATAATCTATTATAGAATTGAAGGATATTACCCAAGTGAACCCAAAAATTTGTTCAGAGCCAAACTCTCCTTCATCGAAAATTAGACTTCGATGTTGTGACCAAACAAGCATATTCTTTGACCAAAACAGGCTTAGATATAGACGAGAGTCTAGCATCTATGATGTCTTGGGTCCTGAAACCACATAAGCTCATATTATAGGATACCCATGGAATAGACAAAATCAGGGCAAAGATAATGCTATCTATAGCTTGACTTGGGGAATAATTCGTCATGTTTCATGGAGATACATAGGAAACTATGTAGAAGGTGTACAAATTACAAACATCAACAATGCTACCCAAAGTGTGCCTTCAAAATCTCAAATGGTGAGACTCAACCAAAGCCAAACAGTTTTTAGCTCTCACAATGAAGCATGCTATAGTGATCGCCCTAGGAAGGGGGGAGCTACAAATTCATCAAGCTCAGCTCTAGTACTAGGAAATGCTACACCAGATAGAAGCCCAAGAAATTCTAGCCAACAGATCCCTTCAAAGCAAAAACAATTGGAAGATCATATGGTTGTTGAAAGTTTTCCACTGACCCAAAAACCATCAAAATCTACAGAAAAAATCTTCTATGAAGATCATCAGGGACAAAAGTTTCAGTTGATCTCCACGAGTCAATGTCAAAAGCCAACAAATCCCATAGTGTTCAAACAGTTGCATGAGACCAAGCTCACATATGCATATCGAGAGATGAAAATGGAAATGATTCTCAGCAGGTTCATGAACTTGTACAAGCCCCTACGGATGCTAAGCCTGAAGTCAAGGACTATCTGAAGATGATGCAAACCTCAAGCTGCCAGAATAGGTGACAAAAAAGCCAAAATCAATGAAAGCTAAAGTCCAAGAGGCTACACAAAGGTCACCACCAAAATCTCCTCCGAAGAGACATATTCTGCCAAAAAAGTACAGTGGATCTTCTCAGATCAAAAGCTACTCAAATGCAGGCACGCAATACTCAACAATTGCAAGAAAAAGGTGCAGTATTACAACAAAACGAGCCAACATCAAAGGAAGCACGTGATCAAGACAAAGCCAATGTAAAAAAAAGTTCAACCTACGGACACCTCCACCACAAAAGCACTCAATACAAAAAGAAATCCTGAGAAGATCAAGTGCAACATTTTTGGTGAAAACAAAGAAAAGCTGTCAAGAGAAGTGAGCTAGATTTTTAACTAGACAAAAACCTCATGTCCTTTCGCACCTGGAAAAGATGTGGCCAACCACAACTAGAAGATGCTCCTAAATTTGTGAGCATATCTGGAGACAAACGAGCAGAATACTGGGGAATCATCTCCACCACCATTGAAGTAAGTTCACAGATCATCATAACATAATTCCACGTGATTAGAGCAAAAGATATGCTAGAAGACATCATAATGGGAATGCCAATGGCCCAGAAGATGTTAGAGATACAGAATTCAAACATGACAAAGTCATCACAGACATCAAGAATTAAGACTAAGACTTGTCACCCACGGACAATAGCATAAATTCCTCAAGCACAATTCAAATGAAAGATCTTATTGAAGACGATTTATCTCCATGAATCAGAATTGCAGAAGAGCTCAAATTAAATGAGGCATCAAGAAGTGCAGATCAAACAAAGAGCAACCACAAAAGCTATTGAGCAGATGATGCCACCAAAGCCAGAAGTTAAGAAGAATGAGGTTGCAAAAAGTCAAGAAGCAATAGGAAGTCCAAAGATCAGTTACTCATTGCCAATTGAATCAGCTGATGTAAATCAAATTGGAAATCATAGTCTCAAGACACTCCCCATAGAGACACAATTAGATCAAGATAAAACCATGGCAAATACAAGACAAAGATCTTCAATAGAACCAACAATGAGAATAGCTATAGTTCTCATCAGTACAAAAGGAGCAAGTGTCAAAGGAAATGCTCTACTGGATAAAGAAGCCAATTTCAATATGGTTGCACACAACATTCAGAGCATTCTAGAGATTACTCAAGACAAGCCAGATAACAGGAAATCATGGGTAAGGCTACAAGTCAAAAAGAAATGGTTGCTACCCTTAGCATCCAAAATCATGATGAGCAAGTAAAGTTTCAGGTAAAGTCTTCAAAGACGTGCATGCATATGTAATCCTTAAACATTATTGGTTAGAAGAACACAAGGCCTACAAAGAAGATACAATGCTAATACAATAATCCAAGAGGTAGCCAACAACATTTACAAATACCGTTAATGCTAGATTCAAAGTTATAGAAGTCACGAGAATCAAAGACAAATCTTGCAGACAAAGGTAAACCTAAAGTGGAGCCTCCACCGATTAGCAAAGAAGGTGTGACATCGTATGCCTCTATATCAAAGAACCCTCATGGAACAGCTTCTTCAAGCAAGTCAGGCTTTCAAAACGTCAAGTCAATTGCTGACCCAACTGAACTCTCTAAGGAGACACCTAGAAAATCAAAGATATTTCAGCCAAAGTATTCAAGAAAGCAAACGAAGTTCAAGTAGGTGTTTGTTCCGAGAAGTTAAGTCAAAGTTAATGATCTTGTTTGGATTAAAGACAAGAAATCAACACAGAGAGACAAATACATGGGATGGATAGCATCACAATGGAGCTTAAAAGAACAGGAGTACTATGGAGGTAACAGACAGATACGGGCGCCAAAATTTCAGGTTAAAACATATGAAGTAACTTCAAGTCCCTCCCAAGAAAGAAGGCCCACAAGGTATCAAACTCGGCAATATCCTAGGATACCTAAGAAGCATGTATACAACAAAACAACATCGAAAGATGCTAAAGTCAACCGCAACTCTCAAGAGGATACAGAACAAAGACGGATCTCAAAGAACGTTCCTCTTGGACAAGGATTCTACAAAGGTTATACAAAGATTTGGCTACTAGTCAACCACAAGCCAACTACAACTACACTAAACCTGCATGAAGATCTCAAGAGCTCAAAAAGACCTAGAGCTTAGCAAAGTCAACAAAGGAGATACAAAGGTCATCAACAAATTTGGATTTCTAAGTCTTCCAATGATCCTAATCAAAATCCAAATGCCAACAGTGAACAAAGGCATACAACAAATCAAAGACTCCTATCAACATGCCTAATTGGAGAATCAAACAGATAATGGAGTCTTCACAGTCAAAGAAGGACCACCCAAACAACGCGAATGCAGATTCAAAGATGATAAAACAGGTATGGCAAAAGAAACCTTCAATGCCAACTTGGTCCTTCACTTATCCTCTTTTTGAGGATTCAATCTTACTTCTACCTGAGGAAACGTTTGTAGTAAGCACAAGAATGTAAAAAGTCAAGCTGCCAGAGTGCAAAAAACACTCTTTGGCATAATCAAATTCGGGCTGCTAAGCCATAAAATGAGAAAAGCATTAGTCCCAAAGCTTCAAGTCATATTAAAATCTGTGCTAAGAGTCGTAGTTATTAGGCTTACGCTCAAGCTGGAAGAGTTGAGCATATCTATGTCATGTCGCTCATGCTGGATAAGATGAGCATAAGAGTCGAAGTCTATTAACTTACAAATGGTGGAGTGTCGTAAGTTTAACACTCATGCATAGTGCAAAGCAAGATGAGAGCACATATCCTTAACGACAAAAACCATTCTTAAAGGGGTGCCAGCTTGCAAATCCATGTCATATGCTTTTATAGCTACACCATCTTTCTAAACAACCCTTCAGAATCTTTGTTGCACAGCATATTGTTTTCCATGCATTTTTGTGTATGCATATATAGGATGTCCCACCAATGGACATATACATTAGACACTCTTTTTTGCTTCCATTTATGCACCTTGAGAGGACTACAATATGCAAAACAATGTTCCATCATGCTACCCTTTCATATTTGCTGCCTTTTTAATTCCATATCTATTAGTAAACAATCCCTTCAATAACTTTATTAATATTTCCCATGCTAATAAGTACTCCAATCATGCGTGTATCCCAAAGGTACTTTTTTCCCACTTGTTTTTTTTCCTGTGGTCATCCAGGTATTAGACCCTAATTTAGAACCTCATCATTCTACTTCCCTTTGTACATACTTTTCATAAATAAACAGCAGTCTCATCATTACGCTATTACAACAGACAAATGTAACATCATCTCTCACATTAGACCTATTCGGACCATTGAAGATGCTGCAACAAATTAAACCTCATCAACAAATTCAACGACAAAAGAAGACGATCAGCCCATCAAAACCAATCAAAACCTGCCCCATAGCCTCCACAAACACTTTTTAACAGTGCCCGAGGACGGGCACTAAGATCCAAAGGGGGGAATGTTAGAGCCAACATCAGTTAACAAGAGCTGCTAAAGATCGAAGCCTTATGAATGCACATCGAAGATGAATATGAAGAAGCAGTGAAGATTGGAGTTACACACTTTTCACATTTTTCCAAAATGGCCATGTATTGTAATTTTTCAATTTATTTAGCCATTGTGATAATTGTAACGTGTTACGGGCTCATAAGTAGGAATTTAAGCTTCAAAATCATAAACTAAGTATAGATGGGGTATTGGGGCATCACTGCTAAGCATTTAGATGCATTCTGGGTCGAAAACGACTAGGTCAGAAACTCACTACTGTTAATAATTATGATTTTTGCACTTGACCTAAAGTGAGATTTGAGACCATAAGCATGTGTGCTTAGGTATTATAAACATTTCCTAGAAGTTTCATAATGTTTGGATGTCGTTTGGATGTTGTAACGGACGTGATTTTTTTACTGATGAGCGATTAGCTTTTGGTGGTTTCAGTCATTTGAGTGTAGCTTGAGTTAGATGCAAGTTGTTTGTTGTTTTCAAAAAGATTGGAAACCTCTTGTAGCCTCTATACACTAGTTGAGTCAGCTTCGTCCTATGGATCGACAATTATAATCGTGGTTCTTGCTATGTCTACAATGAGATAGGAGTGAGGTTAGACACCCGTCCCACAAGAAGCTCATGATTACCTTAAGTGGAGCAACCTTGGCGCCTCATGCTTCTATTGTGGACATATGGGGAACTTCTCAAAAAATTGCTCGACCATCTTAGTAGCATCAACAGATCTCATCCCATCTTATGCTAAGAGAAAAACATTGGTGCCCCGTAAACAGATATTTGGGAAAGCCTCTCCGACAAGAACCCTATCACCATCTGCTTCACCCCCTCAAACCCATAACTATGCATTGTCATCAGGTGGTACTACACCCATAGGGAAAAAAAACCCTCGACCTTTGTTCAGGACTTCTAATGAGGCATCATTATTGGCTAATCCTAACCCTAAATCCCCAATCGACAAAGGCAAAAGACAGTCACATAACCAGGGTTTTGTCCCTGCTAGGAATACATTCAAAGGGAAAAATATATCATCAGGTTACTCCTCACAAAACTACTATGAGGAACTCATTGCAAACATTCCATCTCTTGATTTGTTGGTAGTCATTGGTATTTTTATCGCGGCTCACCATTCAGGAAAAAAAATAGCATCAACTTAGAGGGTCATGCTATTCAATTGGAGGTCAACATGAATGATGTGGATAGCGATGGGGACACACTAATCATTCACAACACTCCCCAATGAAGGAACAATCCCTCTAGATTGCACACATTGGATTGCTTGCTGTTGAAACAGCTTGAAACAGGACTTAGACATTTGCTTCGTGCAAGAACACAAGATGCAACATGAGGTTGGACAAACATTTCATTTGAAAGGGTATTAATGCTATTACGGTGGACAAAAGAGAAACTATTCTGGTACCCTCACCCTCATCAAGACTCAGCTTCACCCCTCTTGGACACTTGACCACCCCTCTGGTCGATGCTCTATTTTTCTAGTTACCAGCCAGTGGGGGCAACTAACATTGGTTAATTGTTATGTTAACAATGACCCGAAGCTCCAATCACATTTATGGGAATGGCTACAACACTTACCCTTGACCAAAGGACTCTTGGGGGGCAACTTTAACATGGTGTGTAGATTAGATGATACCACCACGCCCAACTCAATGATTCCTAAACTTGAAAAGATATCTTGGGATCAATTGATGGGAGTTCGTTATCTCCAAGATCTTTGGAGATAATGTACCCAACAGAACACAGGTTACACCTTTCACTCTCCAAGCCATGTCTCATCGTGGTCTAGTGTTTGCGAGTCGCCGCAACGGACGTCCATAGCATAGCTCTCACACATCAACATAAAATATCAATACAAGGGAAGCGACCAGGATGAGGCATGGAAACTCACTAGGGTGTCATTCCTAATGAAGTGAACTCGTTGAGATGCAACTACTAACTTTGCAAGAAAATCATACACACAAAATCCAAGTAATCTGCCTATGTCCTTCTACACAGCTCTACAGTCATCATGCCCGTTTACCATGCAAATCATGTCGGATTCGCACGAAACTTGAAGGGAAGCTACAGGGGACTATCACGAGCATATCCTATCACTCTCACAACATTCTAGAGAGGTACAAAGATCACAATCGTTCATCCCAAAATCAGCAAAAACAACGAACAGATGATCCTAAAGGGTCGTTTTAGGGTCCCTAAAGCCTCTCCTAGGATCAAAAAGACATAAAATACGCATATAAACACTCAAAATAGTAATTTAAGGCCACAAACTCGTAGTTGAACACTTACGTCAAATCTTGAATGATTACACTTGAATGGAAGAGCAAAGTAAGAGGAACACAATCCAATAAACGAAATTGAATTCGGATTACCGTAGCCACAATAGCGAAGATTACAAGTTGGAGCAAGAAGAAGCTCTCAAACATACGCTGTCTTCTCAGTTTCTCATAAAAAAGATAATGTTCAACCTTACAAAATTGACCTTTATAGTTTAGGTCTTTACAAATGGCTTGTCTGGCCAAAAGCTCCTAAACTTCTAACTGGCTCTCTTATATACATTTTCTCCCAGAAAAATAATCATAAATTCTTTTACAAGTTCTTGGCTCAGATAAGCTCTTTTACAAAAGGTCAAGATTTCTAAAAAAATGTAGAGTCTATCTTTGGAAACCCCAGCTTCGTCGCTTCGTCCGCCAAACACTCCCCCCTTCCTTATCCTTGCACGCCCTCGTGCATGTTTAGAGCTTTGGTAATTGATGGGGCTCCAAGGAAGCAAGTGTTGCTGAGTTCGAAGGACAACTTCCAGGGCTTGTTGATGCTGCCTGAAAGGATTTTCACTTAAAGTGTGCTGGTATGCTACGTACTGTGCCTTGAGGTCCTTCGCCATAGGGTGGAAGGCCCTTGAGTCGATTTCAAAGAAACCTGTGATGAAGGTCTCTTCAAATGTCTGCAAGTAATGTGAAGGCAGGTACATTAGCCTTGAGTACATTGCCATCAGAATATGTCGTGGTGGCGAATCTTGGAGATTCTAGCAGATCCCTTGATGCCCTTCTAAGAACAGTTTCCACGGATGATCGTCGCCTTCAGTGTCTTTGAACACCTGGATGCAGGTGACGATCATCCGGGCTATCTTTACCAGCATCTGACAAGCCACATCGGGGACATCCCTCAGCAGGGTGATTGTCGAATTCAGAGTGTTGACTACATAGGCTACTGTAGGAGGATGTTGCGCTGTCAGGACTGGGTAGTTCAGCTTTTGCTGCCTTGAGCCTTTCCATGTGGCAAAGTCCTTCCACGTGCGTCTTCTAGGGACTGGGCAAAAAGTAGGATCTATCTGAATGTGCTGAGGAGCGTTGTGGTAGTTGGTTAGATCCTGTTGCCGCTTGTCCAACCACTTCTGCCTCCACTTTGGGTGGTCGTCGACGAGTACATGTGCTGCTTCAGCCATCAGTGCTACACCTTCGTAACCCCCATCTTTGTTTTGTGGCAGGGTCGGCCGCATCTTCTCCTTCCATAGGATTGCTTCGTGGCATATCAAGGTAAATGGTAGGTATTCATGGCCAAACCCCTCCACCTGCTCTTCAGGCTATAAGAACGCCAGGGCCGCTGACTCCATTATCTTCTTTTTGTTTATCATGTAATCTTTTGCTGGTCCCTCTGGAATGTCCTTGATTCTTTGAGTGAGCTCATCTCTAATATCTAGATCTACCTCTACTAATCCTTGCTCTTGTTCTCTGTGGTGTGATGTTTCAGGCAAGTCAGGAATTTCTTGTCCCGAAAGCAGTCGCGGTTGCACTCGGGCTGCGTCTGTTTTGATTTGCTGTTGAGAAATTAGGTTTTCTTTTTCTTTCAACAGTGTCTCGCTGATCTGTTTCTGAGTCTCTAACTCGACCCTTGCTCATGCGAGTTGCTGCTTCAGCTCTTTTACCCTTCACTCGTTGGTCGCCGTCTGGGCCATCATTCCCGATACGAGCAGCTTTCTTTGAAGTTTCTCTTGCTCTAGCTCCCCTTTAAGTGCTCCTAGGGTGTTCTCTACTATAGCATTGTCTAATGTGGAGACCAATGCTCCCGCAGGTTCCTAGTTCGCCATCAAGGTTGTCAGAGTACTTTTGAGAGTGATGTATGAACTATTAATTCTCTGAAACCTTGCGCTTTCGTAAGCAAGCTGCTCCGCTGCTTTCTGTACCTTTGTTGTCAATTCTTGGCATTCTTTTTCCTTGGTGGTCAACTCCGTCCTGACATCCACCAGATCTTTGATCAGAGATTGAGCCTGTTGTCGCTCAGTGTCTCTTTCCTGCGTTGTGAGCTTTAATTGTGCCCGTAGGCTCTCTACCTCCTCTTGCCCAGTTTTTTGCTTTTGTCGGGCTACCTGTACCTGCTTTTCTTTTTTTCTCACCACCATGTGCTGGCATTGGAATTGTCTTTCTAATTCCTATAAGGTTTTCCTGTAGTCAAAATCAACAATAGCCTGACAAGCTTCTTGGTATCCTACTGCTTCTGTAGGCATAGACTCTTTTTGTGAGGATGAAGGAGGAGGAGGTGGTGGTTTTTGGGTTGATGGAGAAGGAGGAGGAGGAGGAGATTTTGGCGAGGGAGGAGGTGGTGATTTCGGCACTTCTTGGACATGCCTCTTTTTCGTTGCATCTTGCCTTGGTTGTGAAGCAGACACTTCCACTTTTCTTTTCTTTAAAATATTTATGATTCTTTGGCGAGTCAAATCCGCCACCCGTCGTGCTTCCACATTCCTCTCTCTTTGGGTTTTCTTTAATTGATCTTGGTTTGTATCATTAGTCGCATCTTTCTCCTTTGTTCCTTCAGTGGACTGCAAAGAAATTTCCACTTCTGCAACCTTTTGTTCCACTTCTAACCTTTTCTTTTCAACCCGTATGCGAGCAGCATTTTCTATTCTTTCTTGTCTTTCCTTCTCGAACCTTCGTTTTTTTGTTTGTTGTGTTGCAGTAGCTCTTGCCTGTTTGTCAGCCTGCAACTTGGTCCTTCTTTCCTCAACTCTTTGTTGGGCCTCTCCATATGCTTTTTGAAGGTCAGACTACGGCACTGTACTTCTTTTCCTCTTTCTTTTCTCAAGTGGTGTGCTGGTGTCTTCCTCCTCACTTTCTTCAAACTCAGATGGTCCTTTGTCTTTAGACCCTTGAGAGTTTCCCTCGTCTTCAGTCTCAGTCTTTTCTTCATCACTCAAGCTTTTGTTGGATGCCTTGGCCGAGCTCGATGATGTGGCGCTAGTGGTCGTCCTAACTAAATGAGCAACCAACTTTGCTTTCTCAATCACGGCCGTTTGAGAACTGGCCGGCAGATCTTCAATCATTCTCAAAGCTTGGTATGCTATTCTTCTTAGCATTGGCCCTGCACTCATGTAGCTTTTGTTCTTCGCCGAGCCTTTCAAATTTTCTTCGACCAAGTTCTCCGAGATGTAAGAACTGTAATCGCAATGGATGGTTCTATTTTCAGCTGTTGCTAGAGCCATGACCACTCTGATGTGCAGGATTGGCTCGTGTAACAAGGAGGTTTTTGTACTCTGAAATGCTTAGAGATCAACCTCATCGATAATTCCAGCTCACCGTATATCATGTCACTGTATTTGTACTTGTTTCCTTTTGCTTTGATGAATGCTTTCTCGTTATCCAGTGACTTGGTCTTTGCCAGCAAGTCGTGTTTCCCTGGAAGGAAATGCAAAGCTTCGTTGATGATTTCTTTTGTGACCTTTAATTTTACCTTTGATCCATCCTTGTCAGTGAGCATTGCTTGCCCATCATACTGTTTCAAGCTCATTAGCTCGTGGACCCTCATGTAGTCTGTTCCCCATGGTTGCAATCTGAAAAACTGCTCCAAATGCACAGCTCGTACTACTTCTGTGACCTCTGGCCTTCTGTGGAGATTCCATATTTCCCGTGGCATGATAGTCATCTTTACCATGTCACCATCAGGATCCCTAAACTTCGCGATGAAAATGTGAGCAGGGATCTGAGCTATTATTTCATCCGAGATGTGAGCTTTTTCATTTGTAGCGAGCTCATCCACTTCATATGGTGCAGCTGTCTGCACCATATGGTGCAGCTGTCTGCTGCCTTTCTTTCTTTTGGCGAGGCATTCTGTGTCATAAGAATCACAAGTTGTTAGGATTTTCCTTTCGCAACCAGGAGCATTTAGACTTTTAGTAAAAAGCAGTTCAAAAGTTAAAATTGATCATAACTTGAACAAATCTCATCCATTCTTGTCCATATTTCACCAGTGGGACTAGGAAGACTAGAGCTATGACTAATTGAAATATGAGCCAAATCAGGGCCTGAGGTACATCGATCGCGATCGTAGTATAGAGGCCACAATGAGATTTGATCACATGAGTGGTTTGCTGATAGCTAGAGGGTCATTTTGGTCCACTCTGTGTTTTATTTGAAGCACTTTTGAGTTTAACCACTCTGTGTTTTATTTGAAGCACTTTTGAGTTTATAAGTCCCAAGTTTGGGTTACAAATGAGTTTTGGACTAGACTCTGATTTTTCATGGGTTTTTGATGTCCAATTGGCTTGAAACTTGATGGGTGACTTGAACAAGATGTGTACATCAGATTTGTTAGGTTTTGGTCAAATTCTGATGCTGAGATACACCGATCGCGATCGTAGTACCTGGGCTTTTTTGGGTGCAAACTGGATGGCCTTGGTCCTCTATGCCTGCCTAGCCCACTGATGATTTATTTTCAAGTTTGGACTTAAAATGAACAAATTAGAGCAATTTTTCACTGTTTGACCTTATTTTACTAAGTCTAACTATATTGGGTTTTCTTGATGAATTTTGGTTGGAGCCTAGAGTTAGTTGAAGTTAGTTTTTGCGCTTTCACTGCTTCCATGATGTGTTGTTATCATCAGCCTACTGCGCTGTCTAATTCTGACTTGATCAGACACTTTTTACCCCGTCTTTGGGGATTTTCCCGACTTGTGCATTTTTCAAGCATTCTTTGGATACAAATGGGATATTTGGGCATCTCTAAGTCGCCTTTTATTCTTTGGCATTAGTTCAACAGAATTCTTCCCTTGTGTGATCACTCGAGACTGAAATGGTCATCTTCGTCCTCGTAGGAGGTTTTGAGCTCCATTCAGGGTTTTCTACTACTGTGCTGACTCCTAGTTGGACAGGTATGCCTTTCAAACCACCCGTCATAAATTTCAGTCGAATTTTGGTATTTGTAGGTCAAATTTTCCCGATTCGGGTGTGTTTGACAAATTTTGCCCATTCTATGAGCAAAATTTGTGCATTTTCCATGAATATTCAAGAGAGTGTATCCCTCACTGAGTTCTAAGCCTGGGCCAAGCCAAAAGTTGCAAAACCTGCATCTGGGGGCACCGATCACGATTGTACCCTGGATCCCAAAATGAATTTTGACACTTGTAGGTTGTTGGCGAAGATGAGGGGAGGCTTTTTGCAAATTCTATGCCAAATTTGGACAGTGATGTACACCGATCGCGATCGGTGTACCACGACCATTTCAGATTTGATCATATGGCTTTGTTCCTAACATTGTGGGGAGCACATTGATGTGTTCTGTGCTTGAAAAAAGTTTTGTTTTGATGCCTCTAAGGGCCCTTGACCTATTTGACTCAATCCGACTTTGATTTGATCCATTCGCCTGTTTGTGAAATGATTCGCGCTTGCATGCCTAATAGACTTGATCTTTACTTGATAAGGAACATACTTGTGAAATCTGGTATGAAATGCTGGATCCGATCGTCCGTACGGGGTAGAAATGTAGCAGCTCGCTCTAGGTCAAGAAGCTCTCTTCTTCTCTCTCAAAATGTGAAAATGAACAATGAGCTAGAATTTCGGCCTACCTGACCTATATCTCCCCGAGGTTTTCGTGACATAGGGCTGATTTTCCTTACCTTTGATCTCAAGATAATCTGCATACCATCTATGGGTCAAACCGTTCGTCATTCTGGCATCGTATGACCATTTGATGCAATTCTGGCGAAATGTGGTCATCATCATTAAGGCTGAAATTCAACATCTTCAGATTACCTTCATATCTTCCATGCTTGATAACCTTATCATGATACTTTGGCGTTTGCTACCAGAACTTGATTCCGACACTGTGGGCGATATTTTTAATTTTTGGAAGATTATTAACGAAAATCAAACGAAATAAATTGAAAATACTTATTAACTGGCAAAAATTAGCCAAAAATTATTATACTCACCCCTAAGCATATATTTTCACTAGAAGCATCCCAATGCTCCAAAATTTGTCATTACAGCTCATTATTATGCTGGTTGGATGATAAAAACGCTAAAAAATGCCAGATTTTGATCAAATTTGTTCAAAATTGAACTCTAAAAAATTAAAAAAAACAACAAACACACGTATTATGTACATATATACACGTTGGACCCCTCAATGGTCCTGACTGCTGCTGCTAGATTGAGCAGTTACTCCCCCCTTCCTAAACTGAGTCGCCCGGACGAAGGTTGTGTGCATGTGCATGGGTTTTGAAGTCTGTGTCTATGCACGGTCATGTAATGTGGCCCTATCCTCATGTTTGAGACAATGCATCGGGTAACAAAGTGTTGTGCAAGATGCGGAGATTGAATGTAATTTTCAGTGGCTTTGGATGGCGATGCTAGCTGTTTATGGAACAAAAGAGCGTGTAGTTCAATTGCTCTCTCCTTGATTGTCGATTTTTTGATGGCAACTATTTTTGGAACCCATCTGTATTTAGTGGTTTTGATAGTTGTAGAATTTAATGTAGGTTCCTGAATTTTCTTAGGTTTTCATTGCCATTTTGTTAGTTCAGGCTTCCTGTGTTGACTTTTTGGTCTCCCTTCGATCTTGGTCGCCGAATTGTTGGTTGTCTTCAGCTTTGGTTGCCATTTCCTCTCTGGATTAGCTCCTGAAGGTATTTGATATGGTGTTGCTTTCGTCTTGAGTTGTGCCTTGGACAGCCATATCTGTCTCTGTTTGTTCTGCATGACGGTTTTCTTTATCCAAACTTTTCGAACAACCGTTTTCGGTGTTTCTGGCTGATGGGCTAATTGCTTTTTGTTGACGGGGATAATCGGCACGAGTGATCTGTTTTAGCAAATGGAGTCATGTACGTGTTAGTGTTGTGTGTGTACATCAACGCATGTTATGACCATTCAGTAACTGCATTGTACGTTCTCATCCATGGAACTCCCAAACATAGTGATTCTCTGATTTCTCCGTCTTTCATTACGAAAAATTGATGAGGACAACTATTTCCATCAATATTGATTGGTAAGTTTGATATCCCCAATGTTGGCATTGTTGCCCCGTTTGCGGCTTGTAAATCTCGTGTGGATTGCACTAGGGGTTCGTCGGTAAGCATCTTGTAAGTGGAGAAATTAACCACATTGACTCTTGCCCCTGTGTCGATCAATGCTCGTTGATATCTGCCATTCCGAAGTTTGACAATGATGCGAACATCGATTCCTGTTTCCCATTGCTCGTCAGTGTGAATTATAGAAAGAGGAATTTGAGCATTATCTGCTGGTTGAGGAAGTCCTTGTTGTTGTTGTTTCTGTTTCCGCTTTAAAATCTTGATTGTGGCCTCCTCCTGTGCTTGAGCTTTTGTCTCAATTTCTTTGTTATTGCGCTCCTTCGCAGCGTGGATTTTGGCAAGCATCTCTGAGGTTAGTGGTAGGTTGTACTTCTTCAATCTGCAACCACTAATCCAATTAGGCATATCCTCTCCCTCTAATGTGGCAAGCTTAATGGCACCACTAGATGATATGTCATGAATCACATAGGGTCCATTGCCTCGCTTTTTGAGTTTTCGAGAATGTTGTTTCAGGGTATACATTAAGACGTAATCCCCTGTAGCAAATTTCTTGATGATAACATGTTGGTCAAAGAATGATTTCATGTTTCATTTTTGCGCTTAGATTGATGCAACTGCTCTCAATCTAGTTTCATCCAATTTTTCCAGGATATCTATTTGATTGGATAATTCATGGCCCGTCCATTCTAAATCTTTAGCTACCCGAAGTGTGGGGATAAGAAATTCAAGTGGAAAAATCGCTTGAATTCCATAAACCATGTTGAACGGAGTCGTTCCGATTGATGTTTTGTACGCTACTCTATATGCCCATAAAGCTAAATGCAGCTTCTAATCCCAGTCGGCTCTCGATTCACTAACAATTTTTGTGAGGATTGTCACCAAAATCTTGTTTGTACTTTCTGCTTAGCCATTAGCTTGTGGATGATAGGGAGGTGACTTCCTGTGAATTACCATGAATTCATCCAATAGTAATTTGATCACTTCATTGACGAAATGAGTCCATCTATCGCTCACTATCTCTATTGGTAAGCCATACCTGGTGAAAATGTCCTCATACAAAAACTGTGCTGTCGTTTTCGCATCATTTTTGGTTGTTGCTTTTGCTTCAACCCATTTTGTTAGATAATCTGTTGCTACAATTAAATATCTTGAGCGTGCGTTTTATATCCAGGAGGCGCAATTGGTCCTACAAAATCTATTCCCCATTTCGCAAACGCTCTTACCCACATCATTGGCCTCAAGGGAATGTCATCTCGTGCTCTAGGAATCTTTGTCCTCTGGCAATCGTCACATCATTTCACAAACTCTTCAGCGTCTATGAATAGTGTAGGCCACCATATGCCAGCAATAAGAATTGCTTTGGCCATTTTGTCAGCTGAGAAATGTCCTCCAGCTTGTCCGCCATGTGCTTGCTCTAAAATAGGAATGCATTCCTCTTCTGTCGCACACATTCTCAATTGATTGTCTTTTCCCCTCTTGTAAAGATTGTCCTCAATCAATATATAGTTTTCCGCCTCTTTCGTGATCATTTTGATACGTGATCTACTCATCCCTTCAGGCAGTATCCCAGTGGTGAGGTATTCTACAATGTAGTTACTCCATCTGGGTGCTACAGATAATTTGAATAGAGTCGCGTGTTCTATCGGCTTTTGAAAAGTGTAGATAACACAAGATTTGATATGCATATGAACACTTTGTTTCATTTTCGGCCAATATACACCCATTATCATCAATCTTTGATACGTCTGTGCATGCCCATTGTGAATACCTGTTGTTTGTACATGAGCATGGTTGAGATACAAGTCCTGTTCACTTGATTCAACACACAGCCTAAGGATTTGATGCGATCCTTGTTTGTGTAGCCTTCCAGGCAGCATTACCAATGATTTGGATGCTGCAATGGTAGATAGTTGTCTTGTCAAATTCAATGACCCAATAGTCAACAAAGGAATTACGTCCTCGCTCCATCTTGGAACCATCTCTATGTTGAAGAGATGTGCATCTGGCAAATCATCATCAACTCCTACAGGGTTTTCTCCATGCATCATTCTAGATAAATGATCCACTCTTTGGTGTGTAGTTCCTTTTTTGACTACAACCGTGAAGTCAAACTCAAGCAATATGATGAACCATCGTACAATCCGCCCCGTATTGCAAGGTTTGTTTACCAAGTACAACAGTGCTTGGTGATCAACGACGAATAGAAATTTATTGGAAAGTAGGTAATGTCTAAACTTTTTCACAGCATAGATCATACCCAAACCCTCCCTTTCAGTTTTTGTTTAATTCTTCTCTGCGCTGTTTAGTTGTCTACTGGAGTAACTGATTGAAAAATCCATGTTGTTTTCTCTAGGTTGTGCAAGTATGCATCCCATAGAAAATGCTGATGCATCTACGTGGACATGGAATATCTTTTCCCAATCCGGAGCCTTCAAAATTGGAGCGGATATCAATCTTTGCTTCAAAGTTTGAAAAGCTTTCTCGCACTCATCTGTCCACTCAAATTTAGTTATCAATGCGTAAAGGGGTTTTGCAATTATAGCGTATGAGTAGATAAATCTGCGATAATATCCACAATGGCCCATAAATGCCTGTACCTGCTTTATCTTTACTGGTCGTGGTAGATCAACAATTACACTGATCTTCTCCATGTCTGTCGAAATACCATTTTTGGACACTATATGTCCCAATATTTTTCTTTGTCTTACCATGAAGACACATTTCTCCGGATTCAGGCAAATCCGATACATTCTGCACTTGTTGAACACTTTGGTCAAGTGCTCTATGTGCTCCAATCTTACGAGAGAGTGAACGCACAAGTCATCCATGTAAATTTCTAAGAACTGTCTTAGATATTATTTAAAAGCATGACCCATCAGCCTCTAAAATGTGGCTGGTGCATTCGTTAAGCCAAAAGCCATTACCCTGAATGCAAAAATGTCCCATTCGGTTGCAAAAGCCGTCTTGTGTTGATCCTTTGGTTTAATTGCGAGTTGGTTGTAGCCTGAAAAGCCATCTAAGAAACTGTAAGCTTATTTTCCTGCCACTCTTTCTATTACATGATTAGTAATGGGGAGGGGATAGTTATCCCTAATTGTAGCAGCGTTTACTTTCTTGAGATTGACACACACTCTCAACTTTTCGTTTTTCTTTGGGACCACCACAATCGGTGAAACCCAGTCAGTGTGCTCAATTTCGTAGATAAACTCTGCCTCTCTTAGCTTATTTATCTCCTCTTTGATCTTCTTGGCAAACATCTCATTGTAAGTATAAGGACGTTGTCTGCTTGGTTTGGCATCATTCTTAAGGGGTATTGTGTGCTGACAGATACTTGGATCCACCCCTTAAGATCTTTGTAAGTCCATGCAAACACATCTCTATATTGTTTAAGCGTAGCTATCAAAAGCTTTTCCTCTTCTTCAGTAAGATCCGTGGCAATATATGCAGGTTTTGGATCTTCTCCTAGCTCCGCTAGATCTATTCGTTTGGCTTTTTTAGGACCGTCGTAAGATGTACCAAGTTCCTTCAATTCCCTCATCGGTTGTTGCACTATGATTTTTCTATCTTGTATGGTATACTTCTTATAATGGGACGACACATCCATCTTGTCAGAATTCGTGTCCTCATCGGTTTCCATTTCAGTTGTTCATATGTCCTTGAGGGTCTGTTTGAGCTTGTTGTACTTCGCTTTCCTCTCTATTTGGTCATTCTAGCACCTGTTTCCCCCTCCTTATGTGTCTCAGTCGTTTGCTTTTCGTGTTTGTTCTTCTTGTTGTTTTTCCATGGTTTAGTTTTGATAAACCGGCCAGTGACCTTTTCTTTGAGACAATCGTCAGATTTTACAAGCTTTAGATATCCCATTTTGTCATTGACAAGAGGCATGGGTTTATGCTTATTTGCTCTTGATTTCCTTGTTCTCTTTGACCTATACCGCTCTTGTCGACTAGGTTTTTGGTTAGGAAACTCGTAAAACCTGTCCGGTCTCGACTTATACTTGTTATTCATCTCTGATCCACTTGATCTTTCTTCATCAGCATCTATCGTTTGGATTTTATCACCCAGTGACGGAAGGTCATCGTTTAGTGAATCTGTGAATTCCTCCTCTATTCGATTCCTATTGTTCACTATAGATATCTCATCAACTATTCTTTTACACTCAGTCTCTCGTAGTGGTTCTTCTTGTTCTTTGCTCTCTGATCTTGACTCAAGGATGACGCTAACCATTTGCAACGTCACTAGGTCGTATCCTTCATCGTCACAAAATTTTGTAGGTGTGCATTCGTTAACACATACATCCAAGGTCGACAATATTTGAGTCCACCCAAATGGCTCAAATAAATGTTCAGGGAAAGGTTCTGGGAGGTAAGCCTCATCTTCTATTGACCTTTCCAACACACATTCCTCTTTCATTAAGTCTCCACAATCCAGACATGTGTTTTTGTTTGTAACCACGCAGGTATTTATTTTCCGTTCACCGTGGTTGAATCAAATTCTTGCACTGGTGTTTTTGCAATGTCTCTATAGCTGTGATCTTTCATGTTGATTTTCGTTATTAGCTCCTCATGCCTTAGGTAAATTTGGTCGTACCCGAAATCTTGTATCATTTTGAGTTGACGCATAAAACGTCGCCCCAACATAATGTCAAAGTCGTTCGTTTTTCCGAAATCTACCACAGCAAAGATGTGCTCATAGTTAATTCTACACAAAGTTACAACTATTTGGTCCAACGTTCCCAATGGTCTCTCTACATACCCATCTGCGAGTTGCAGTTTCATTCTCGTCTTTCTGAGAGCTGAACGACCCCATTTCTCCCAGATTTGCTTTGTAGCAATCGCAACTCCCGCTCCACTGTTTAGGTTAGCTATCGTCTTTATATCCTGATATTAGATAGGTAAGGTTGTATTACCTTGTTCACCTTCATAGTAATCTCCGACCTTGTTTATGGGCACAGGTTGGGCTTTGGGTTGAGCTTCCCGTTTGTTTTCTTCTACCGTAGGGTTTGTCTAAAGAGGAATCTTTATTCCTTTGTTCTCCAAATGTTTCCCCATGTCTTCCCATAAGTGTGGTCTGACTCTCAAGAGTTTTGATAGGGTGATTGTGCATGTTACAGGTGTCGACAACATCTCTTGAAGACTTTTTGAGTCAATCATTTGTGGAATAGTTCTCATCTAGGATGGAACTAATCTTATCTCCGATTTTGCCTCGTGTTCACCTATAAATGAAGGCAGGGTTTTCAGGGATTGAGATTTGCTTTTCATCAAAACCTCCACTCCTGCATCTCCATAAAACGATTGTATATCTCTTGGATAAAATTTGTTATCCATGTTAACCTCACGAATCGATGCAGACTGTAACGTCACGCTTTCGTTCTTTCTATTTTTGACGATTTCCCATAAGTGTTGTGGCCATGGCTCTTCCACTTCTGGAATCGGCATTATAGTCATTGACTTAGCATCATCAGTGGTGTTCGGCACCACTCGGTGATCCAATGACACTATCGTTTCAGGCTTGTGTTCTTTTACATGTTCTGATTCATCGACCTTCAGTTTTTCTCGCTCTTTGTGAATCAACACTTCTTGTTCTGGGGTTCTATTTACATTGGGTTCCATCAATGCCTGGGCTGTTTCGATAAGGTGTTTACACATTTCCAAACACTTCGTTTCCACTTCTGTTTGAGGATAAGTCAACCATCTCTGCTCTAGGGTTTGGTTTTTTTTTAGCCTTGCTTCATACGCTTGTAATAGAGTATCTAAAGGCTCTAGCACTTTCTCGACCAAGACTGATCCCCCTGAGGATTCTTTCCTTGGCTTGTTGTTGTCCTTAGCAGTTTTACTATCTCTCTCTTGTTTCAGTTGCTCTTTCGTTTCATGTAATTCATTTTGCATGGCAGTTTGGGTTTTTATCCTTCTTGTTTTCATTCTGTCTAGTTTCGCCTTCCAAGATTTCCGTTGTGTTCTCACAGATAAACTCTCGTTTTCAGTGGGTATTGACAACTCGAGCTTTTCTTCCAATGGCTTGTTTTTCTCTAAGTCCTTGGCTTGGGCTCTGGTTACCGCATTGATTTGGATCATTGGTTCGGTTTCTGATCCACTGCTTGCACTTGGTAACACCCCCACAATATTTATAGTTGCTTTTCCCTTGTTGTCCGGATTCTTTGGGCAATTTGGCAGTATGTGATTCACACCACACCCGTCACAAAACCCAAAAATTTTCACTCTTTCGCCTTTGAAAGGACAATTACGCTCCCAATGATCTGAACTTTCATAGCTATAGCACGGTCCAATCGGTGGTTGCTTTTGAGGAGGTGGTCCCATAGGTTGTCCCGCCCTGTTAGGATACCCTCTTGGTTTGGTTCGCAATGAACATTAGCGTTCTTTCGTCCACCAAATATTGATCCCTCAAAGGTTGTGCTACATACGTTGGTGGTGCCATACCCTCGTTATTTCCCCACGTTTGATAGGCTTCGTCTACGTACATCTGTGGTTCAGGTTCAGTTATGTAAGGCTCATTCAGTTCCTCATAATAAGAAATTTGAGGCATACTATTTGTTCCTGGTGAGGCTTCATAAGGTTATGCATACCTAATCAAGGCCCTATTTTCCTATGGTAAAGGAGGTTGTTGACCCAACACAGGTTGAGGTTTGTCTGCTCTTGCTACCATATTCACTTTTGGCCCAACTTGATATCTTGGAGGAGGTGGCTGGGGTGGTCCTGCTGGAGGTCCATACGGCCTTTCCCTCACATAGTTTTTGTTGTAAAAACACTCATCCGTGCCATGGTTTGTCCATTTTTTCTCTATGGCGCACCATTTCCGTACTCGTCCATTTGCAACTGGTACTTTCGGCTGTTGTGTGCACCACGGGGTCGGGTGATGCCCCCCACATATGTCACATTTCCTCATCTGAGGCTGTCTCATCCCCGGATTTGATCTCATATGTTGCTGCATTCTCTTCGTTACTTCCTCTATCATTTGGTCAGTTGTCAGCATCAAAGAAGCTTGAGCCTCTTTCTTGGTAGAGGGTTCACTCTTAATAGATGAAGAGCCACTGGTTACTGAATCAGTATCCTCTGACACTTTCCCATATGCTTTGCAGTTATCAACAAGATATAATGCTTCCCTTGTAACTTGTTCAAATGTACTACAGGCTTTCAAGTGAAGGTCCTTTTTTAAGGTTTCATTTCTAAGTCCTTCAATGAAGAGCACAGACAACCTCTCGTCTTGTGGTAATTCTCTCCCTAGGCACCTCTCAATGTATTGCTTGAATCTCAAGGATGCTTCCTTCACTTTTTCGTTCTCCTTTTGTTTAAAAGCATATATCTGTGATACAATATTATGCTTTATACCCCGTTTTGAGAATTCCTCCGCGAACTCCCGCAATACATGTTCAATATTTGGACAAGTTTCAGGGTTCAAAGGTTGACACCATGTTAAGGCCGTCCCTTCCAAGGTCAGACCGAATCCCTCATATTGAGTATGGAAATCAGTGATATGCCCTGCTCTTAAGACTTGCTTGAAGAGCGACACATGGGCATATGGATCCCCTGATCCACTATACTTCTTTGGCATGCACTTCGCTACTTGTGATAGTCTCATCCGTCTATTGTCTGTGACCAATCTCAATGCTCCCGTGTCTCGACTTAATCATTCTCGTACATCATGGATGTCATGGGTTGCTCTCGTTGGCTCCCCTGCCACGAATCTACTACTAGGAGGCAAACGTGATGGTGCTGCTGCAAATGTCGGACCTACTGCGGTATGTGCAGAGATAGGAACCACACTACCTTGATGCGTTGCCATTGATTCTCTGGAATGTAATGTTCCCATGGGGCTTGGAATAAAATAATGAGGTCGACTGAAATAATCCTCTACATGAGTCCTCTCTCCACCTATTGCCATCGGGTCTGGCATGACAGTTGTAGGTGATGGTCTCAGTGGGCTTGGAGTGACATAATAATGGTGGAGTGGTCCACCAAAGTACGTATGTCCTTCCAACTCCTTTTTATCGATTGCTACGTATCGTCTTCCATATTTGTCGTATGCGGCGATTTTCGTTTCTGATCCCTCTATGTAGGTGAAGACATAAAGTCTTTTCCGCTCCGTCAACTCATCGACGTAGGGTTCCTCGCATCTATAATAGAGATCTTCCTCTCCATTATTATACTTGTATAACCCCACGTAGAGGTTGTCCGTGTTGATTCTCAAAGTTTCGTTTTCTTGACTTAACCTCGCATTAGGGAAGCCCATTGTTGGTGCTTTCTCCGCAGGTTCCTCATCTACTTTGGCTTTCGAGCCCATCAATCCCCAGTTGTCCACAATGTTAGGATTCAGGACTACCAAGTACATGATACCTTCGTCATCTAGGTACCTATCTCACTATAGCTCACAGGCACTAAGTCCTTGAACTCCCTTGGTCTATCTTCTATTTTCACACAGTAGCGGTTCATACCATCTTTGTAGATCTTGGCACCTTGCTTGTTGTCATATTGATGCTTGATGAACAATAGCTTCATTGTGGCCGAAGGGTCTGATGGTCATGCTGCCACGTTTTATCTTTCGTTTAGTTTTAAATGTCCCAAGTGTTCCGTAAAATACTCAAAAGATCTCTCTGAAGAAGTATCGGAAATACTTTCTTCAAGGATCGGTTCTAACGGTCGTACTACACTTTGGTTTACACTCTCCTCCGTTGATAAAACACTTGCTTGATCCGCTAAATTTCGGTGTTGGTTGTTGATTTGTTTTCCCGATCTCAAAAACATAAAGAAAGTGGAATTTACCGACTGAATCCAAACCTCTTACCTGGAAATGGAGTTATCTTCCAAACCTCCCGATTGCATGGATTGTTACTTGATCAGTCTCTGCAAATGAATACACTTGATGGCTATGAGATCACTGTATCATTCCAACTGTCAGCAAATTCAACAATTTCATAATGACTTCATCACAATTTTGCTTGCAGATTATGGACAGTATGTCCAATTTGGGTTTTGACAACTCTCGATATCTTAAATAGTCTAGGTCTATGAACACATCTGACACAGAGGTACACCGATCGCGATCGTACTTCTGAGCCCAAATTTGATGAAATTTTCACCAGCTTGTTCACTAGGCTATTTTAAGGCTACCCACCTGATACTTTTGTATTCAGACTCCTAAAAGTCAAGCTTTTACCAGTTCCTTGTTGGAAGTGTCTGTTTTCCTGAATCTATCAGTTTGACTTGATTTTGGTGTTTGTTTTGGGATTTGAAAGCTATCTGGGGTTGTCCTGTGTACATGCTATCCCTCCGTATGGTTTCTTCCCAGTTTTTATGTGTTATGGTCTACTGAAAGTCAATTTCCATGCCAGTTTAGCATTTTTTGACTTGGATTTGTATTCAGATAGTTTGACAGGTATTTTGAGGTTTCTCGCTCTAGGTCCTTTAGACTTTTATGTTTGTATACACCTGAGGATCCCACATATGAAATCTGGTCAAAATCTGACACTTAGGTACATCGATCACGATCGTACTTCTGAGCCCAAATTAGACCAAATTTGGCATGCTTGTAGGCACTCATGTTTTAAGGCTATCCCCCAAGTCTTTTTGCATTTGGATCACCAAAAGCCAAGATTTTGCACTTTCTGGGTCTGTCACGCTAGTTTTACCCAAGTGGCGTGATTTCCTTGATTTTTGATTTTTTTGGGTGTGGTTGCTTTAGACAAACTTGTTTAAAATCCTATCAGGAAGACATACAACAAATCTTGTCCAATTCTGGCACAGAGGTCAACCGATCGCGATCATAGTGCCTGCGCCAAATCTAATGAAATTTTGTCTGCTCCCTCTGACAAGTGTTTCCCAATGTTTTGTGCTACCACTTTGTGATTTGAATCAATATCAACTCTGTTTGGTCAGATTTTCTAAATTTCAGAGTCTTATGGCCTTTTTTGCCAAAGTTATGGTTTTCTGGCTTCTCAACTCTAACTTTTGCCCCAAATCTGACTGGAATGTGATAAACTTATCCTACTCCTAAGTACAAAAATGAAAGAACATAAAGAAATGAATCAAACAAAACAAACAAGATGGATTTCGGGTGAGATTTCAGTACTCAATCAAATTAGAGAAATTGAAGAGCAAAAATGCTTTGAACACTCTCACTCACAGCTCCCTAAATCTTATAAGAGAGGTTCTAGCCGGTCCACTGACTCTAGACTCCACTAAGCTCTAAACCCCTGTCTAGCAGCCTAACTGAGGTGTAATATGGATTTGTGGATTGATCTTCTTTTAAGGAAGCTAACTGTGCACTCGGTCACTCATCACCTAAGGTGCATTCCCCGAAAACGGCGCCAATGTTTGTGGGTCACCGCGACGGACGTCCGTAGCCTAGCTCTCACGCATCAACATAAAATATCAATACAAGCGAAGCAACCAGGATGAGGCATGGAAACTCACTAGGGTGTCATTCCTAATGAAGTGAAATCGATGAGATGCAACTACTAACTCTGCAAGCAAATCATATGCACAAAAGCCAAGTAATCTGCCTATGTCCTTCTATACAGCTCTACAGTCATCACACCCTTTTACCATGCAAATCATGTCGGATTCGCACAAAACTTGAAGGGAAGCTATAGGGGACTATCAGGAGCATATCCTATCACACAGCATTCTAGAGAGGTACAAAGATCCTGATCGTTCATCCCAAAATCAGCAAAAACAGTGAACAGATGATCCTAAAGGGTCGTTTTAGGGTCCCTGAAGCCTCTCTCAGGGTCAAAACAACATAAAATACGCATATAAACACTCAAAACAGCGATTTAAGGCCACAAACTCGTAGTTGAACACTTACGTGGAATCTTGAATGATTACACTTGAATGGAAGAGCAAAGTAAGAGGAACACAATGCAATAAACGAAATTGAATTCGTATTACTGTAGCCACAGTAGAGAAGATTACAAGTTGGAGAAAGAAGAAGCTCTCAAACATACGCTGTCTTCTCAGTTTCTCATAAAAAAGATAATGTTCAAACTTACAAAATTGACCTTTATAGTTTAGGTCTTTACAAATGGCTTGTCTGGCCAAAAGCTCCTAAACTTCTAACTGGCTCTCTTATATACATTTGCTCCCAGAAAAATAATCATAAATTCTTTTACAAGTTCTTGGCTGAGAGAAGCTCTTTTACAAAAGGTCAAGATTTTCGAAAAAATGTAGATTCTATCTTTGGAAACCGCAGCTTCGTCGCTTTGTCCGCCAAACATCTAAGCTGGACAGATTGTACACTATTAATCAAGATTGGTTGCCTGAAGAAGCTGATATACATGTTGATGTTCAAACTACACTCTCAAACCACTTTCCCTTGATTTGACATCTCAGGAGCAATGCTGCCATGTCAAACATGTGTGATATAGGACTGAAAAGACCTTTGATGGTGAGTAGCATCTTACTAAAGCACCCTATGTATAAATCATCAGTCCATATCTGATTGATAGAGTTAAAAGGGAGCTAGACTCCCCCGTGGATGTATGCAATTCCTTTTGTACTAGGATGCAGGATTGTATCAGGAATGTGGGGAAGTATATAGCAAGGGAGAAGAAATGCAGGGAAACTATTGTGGTTAATAGGGATGTAAAACACCTTACACATGCCCAAATGGAGGAACTAATTGAACCAAGAAATTTACTACAAGATTATGAGGTGGATCTAGCAAGAAGGGCAAGATTTCTATGTAGAGCTCAAGAGCTAAAAGACACTCATTGTACCTCTAAGGCCTTCTTTGCTAGGCTGAAACAGAAGCACACTAGGGAATGTATGACCAAGCTTGTGGATAAGTATGGAACAATTATAACAAATTCCCAAATGATTTTGGACATTACGGTTAGCTATTATGAGGCTCTTTGAGGGCTCTCTTGAATAAAATTCATGGTACCTCTTTTGCTAGGAAACAAACCATGGCCCTTATGCTTGAGGTTGTGGATTCATGTATTGAGAGCTACAATGCCCAAAGGCTTGAACAACACTTTCAAGTCAAAGAATTGAAATGGGCATTAGAGAAACTGCCTAGTGATAAGACACCAGGATTGTGTGGTCTTTCCAAATAATTTTTGTTGGAGTGCTGGGATAACCTCAAAGACATCCTTTTAAGTCTTATTAATTCCATTTTGCACTCTGAATACGTGCACCCTAGCCTTAAGCAAGGCACCATCAAACTAATTTGCAAGTAGACTTTTTGTACCCTCTTATCTCACTGGAGACCAAAAACTATGATGGGGATCTTGTATAAGATACTGGCTAAAGAAATTTCAATCATGATCTCCCCCTTCTTGCGGAAGCATCTACACAGTGTTCAATCTGGATTCATTAGTGGACGGTCTATATATGATAACACTCTCACAATCATACTCGGTATGGAATCTCCTCACATCAATAATCAAAAACTTGTCTTGCTACAACTCGACTTTGTTAAGGCTTTTGATAATGTTTATTGGGACTTCATATGTTTGGTAATGCTCAAGCTTGGGTTTGGACCCAAAATGGTTGGAAGTATATTCCTCCTAGGGCAAGATGCTATCTCTAGACTTATCTTTTATAGGAGGCTTTCCTCTAGCATACGCATTGGGAACTTAGTCTCGCAAGTTTGCCCCCTTAGCCCTTTGCTTTTTGCTGTGGCCACACACCCACTATATTGTTTTTTGCCATCACTAGGCCCAGTCCGAGAACATTCAAGGACTAAAGTTGGGGGAGGATCATATTATTGTTGTGGGATTTGCTGATGATACAATCACTTTTTTGCAAGCTGATAATGTCAGCATAGGGAAATATATGAATTATTTGAACTTGTACTCTTTAGCTGCTGGTCTCGACTTGAACTTGGAGAAAAACCATCTGATTGACATCTCTGCAAAGGGCTTTGAGAAATTGATTTGGGCCGGGAAATGAATCCCTAGAGGCCATATTGCTAGACATCTAGGGTACCCTATAGGGGTCGATGTGTCCCAAAAGGATAAGACTAAGTGGATACTGGAAAAAGCGCAGAGGAGATGTGCATCTTGGCACTGTCAGGAATGGCCACTACATGTGAGGCTTAACATTATTCAGGCCATTTTAGCTCCCTACATTCTTTACTTTTTGCCATTGCTTGATCGGTCTAAAAAGACTCTTCAAAAATTTGACTCTGCTCGACTAAAATATTTTTGGGGAAATAAGCCTGCATGGATTAATTTCCTCGTCCATTATCACTATGCCCTACGCCCAAGGGGGATTGCTGTCCTCAACTTGACCATCCATGTGCATGCTAGAAGGGCAAGTTTGATCAAGCACATGCTTCCCAAAGATACCATATGGTCCAGGATTGTTTGGACTCTGATAGATTAGCAGTTATGTATTTTCATGGGCAATCAAAATTGCGTACATGGGATAAAATATTTTCTGCAACACTGATTAAACTTCCTTCTAGTACTACTCAATTTTTTATTGTCTCATGGAAACTTTTATTTTCTCAGCTTATTTGGAGGGTAGGGCAAGATATACAAGACACTCACTTGGGAAAGAGAACATATTCTGGAGTTATGTGTTCAAAAAGGTGCTTACTCTTTTGATGGGGAAAAAAAAACCGTAGCTTGTATAGATGGGGGATCAGTTCAATAGAACATGCCATGGACACTAGCAACAACTATGTTTCTTTTATGGTGGCAAGGAGGTAGTTCACATTTGGAAATGGATTTAAATCACATGGAATATGATTTGTGTACATGTACATAGGATGCCTCTTACTCTTAACACAAATATTTTTGATTGATTTAGATATTGGAACTTACCTCACTCATCATCTAATTGGTGG